>NW_022731578.1:259016-261139 GCF_011630105.1 Anneissia japonica | reverse complement strand
TACATCGTGTAGCATAGCTCTCAACGAATGTAGTCCTGTAAATAAATGAATAAAGAAATTGTGTAATAAAATGCCTCTGGCGGGACTCGAACCTACGACCTCTCGCTGTCAAGGAGAGTGTCATAACCACTAGACCACGGAGGCTTCATGGTTGAACAGATTCAAATACCACCAGATACACTCTATTACACAATAGGTACGGCTAGAAACAAATAGGTGCATATAACATAAATCAAGGTAGCCGTTAACACTGTTAAATATGTATATATATGTATATATATATGTGTGTGTGTGTATATATATATATATATGTATATGTATATATATATATACATACTGTATATATGTACAGTACTTCCATTTATATATTTTCATACCTCAGTACTGTACTTTACCTTTGCATGCATATCTTTGATGAACTTTAGTTTTGTGTTTTGTTTTGCTATTAATGGAGGGATATCCCATTCCTACTTTGTTTGCATTAGAACAGCATACCACTGTTGAAAAAGGTAGTCCATGTGCATTGTTAACCATGGACACAGTGGCACAGTCTTCTGATAAAGACACTTAGCTGTTTGTTGTTCCTTGTTCATATGCATGTAAGAGAACATACAGCGGAACAGAATTTTTCACTTTATTTTCCAATTCACCATAAGGATGAAATTCATTTACTTAACTAGGACTAGTGACTTTCTGTTATTTTATTTCAAATTTATATGTACAATTTATAATTAATTTTGCTCTGTTTATAATTTGACTTTTCTCTTAAAACTGCCTTCTCTTTTCCTTTTTAAAAACAGGCCCGTAGCGTGGGGGTGTAAAGGGGGTTACGGTGAACCGCCCAAAAACTAGAGAAGGTCCACATTTAAAAACGAAAAATTGATATTCGTAGATATATTTACAATGTTCTCTAGAGTATTGGAAATAAGGGTCCACTTTTCACTGAAAGGAACCTCCCACAAATTAAGTCACGTTACAGGCCTGAAAAATGTCTTCAGCTTGAAGTTATTTGACCGTAAGCCCTGTCTCAAGACTATCAAATTTCATTTGACAAAAACATGTGTTATGCCTAAATATGGTCATGATGACATCACATCATGACACCATATAGGCACATCATGACTATATATGGGCATACAACAGTTTTTTTTTTGTCAAATAAAATTGTACAAGTGTAGAAACGTTTTGCCAAAAAAAAAAAATACATGAAACACTGTAAATATCTTTTTATAAATATAATTCAACTACTTTTAGTGTAGTATACATTTTCCTTATATACAACTTATAAGAAAACATACCGTATAAAATAATAATTACAGTATAATAATCATATAAATAACAAAATTCTAATCAGTAGTTATATTAAGTTTTCATCATTATTAATTATTGCCAGTGTGGAGGTGTTTCTCCATAGCAAAGTTTATCATGGCAATATCTCAACTGACTCTATCCCTTTTGACCTTTGACCGAATGTACAACATTTATCAGTTATGTAATACATAGGTTTTTCTTTGTATCATCTTTAATTCTCACAAGTGTGGAGGTCTTTCTCCATAACAAGTTTATCATGGCAATATCTCAACTGACTCTTCCCTACCAGTTTGGTCCTTTTTGACTTTTGATGGAATGTACAACATTTTTATTTCTGCTGTCGACTCAACACTATTCAGTTTAAGATTACTGTATGACTATTAACCCTTGTTTTTGTTTTTTAGTTTGTGTACTTAGGGTTAATACTTAAGACTACACATAATTGTAAAAATTCTTAATTACAGAATTTACAAAAATATGAAATGGAAAAAAAAGTTAAAATAAAATTGTTATACTCAGCTAGTCTCTGCAATTAACACCCTTGGTTCTTTATTATTGTAGATATTCAGTATGCATAGATAAATAGACCAATCAATTTACAGTTTTATAAGTATTTCTCATTTGCTCTCTGTCACCTTTATTCTTTTTTGATAAGACAGCCTATATTATATTGATTCATGATGTTTTCCTCATTCTCGCTGATGAAGGCCACAGGAGTGGCAGAAATATCCGAGTTTATAATAAATCAGTGTTCTTAAAGTCTACTACTGAAGTTGTTTCATTATTTTCTATTATTCTGTCGGAACACACGT
>NW_022731578.1:252484-258811 GCF_011630105.1 Anneissia japonica | reverse complement strand
ATATATATGTATATATATATATATGTTTAAATTATATATATAATATATATATAATTATTTAAACGTAACAGAAGATATGTGTGTGTGTGTTTGTAACAACAACAGTAAATACATCTTGAAAACTGTTGTGGTGTTATAAATAAATACATATACAGTACATACAATACAATATATATATTATATATACAATGACAATTGTATGTATAAACTATAAAATTTGACAAGAGGAAACACCAGTGGTTGATAATTCCTATTTGAATCATTACCTTAAATTTCCAAGCTTACTACCAGGGTTCGACAGGCCACAAATACATGACATAATATCAGTTTATTGATAAAGTAGTATAGTAACGGCAGCATTGTGCTCCATTTCTCAGCTATTGTACATTCCCCTCAATTGCTATGAATAATGCATAAGCCACTGTTGAAAAATGTAGCTCATAAATATGCATAGTGAACCTCGCTGTTGTGACCGCTAAGAATTGACTACCGTTGTATTAAGCAACGAAACTACCCTATCATGACATTTGTCTACGCCCCCGTTGGGGGCAGTAGACACAAAAACTGGCTTCTTCAGATAAACCGGTAGAGTGTGATCACTGAAATTAACCGACGATACGACGTCGGCGATCATGGAAGTAGTTTCAACCTTAAAGTTACTTTTAGTTAGTTAAATTAATTCCGGCGAATTCCTCGACAGCGGGTCCAAGCGGGGGTCCAGAGGTCCTCCATTGGGTCCTTTTCCCCAGATCCCCGCTAGTGCCCCGCCCTGATTGAATAGACGTGGGGTCGAAGAAAATTAAAGAAATGGTAGAAGTAGGCGAAAAGTATTGATTTCCCAATCACCATATGTTATATCATCATATGTTATTAAGTACACTAAATATTAAAATATAGATATAGCAAGTTAATAACTATAGGCCTACACAATACACAAATTAAGCAATTTAAACATAGAATTGAATTTCTCAATCATTTTAAGTTCATGAAAGACAATATTTTGAAGGCAATTGCAGACAAAACCTCATCATCTTCCTCCATGTGGTTAATAACGGCGGTGTAGGATGAACGAAAACAACAACACTGCAGAGAAACCTACTGCTGCTGCGTACACGTAAGTATGGCTCGTAGTAGGTCGATTTCCCTCAAGAAATTGTTGAATTTCATCGACAGTGTAGACACGTCTGCAAAGTGGGCAGGACCTGTCGTGTGATTCAAGCCATTCCATCAAGCAATCTCTGTGTATGTCGTTATTGCATCTTCGACATTTCAGACATGGTCCTTCTTCCGAGGGTTCTAGGCAAATGCAACAGTCCCGACAACGCTTCATGATGATCTGAAATAAATGGCAATTATGGCAAAGTATTATACAAATATAGTTGCGAAAAAATGACATGATGTGAGCGAATCAGTTGCCACTTCTAGGAGTATCGAAATGGGTGGGGAATAATGGGGGACGCAAAGGTGAAATGGGAGGGCTCAATGATCTGATTAGGTATGATATGATGTTTTAATTTATAAGCTACTTTTGTTAAGCGTAATTTTTGTATATCGAAATATTTCCAAATATTACACTTACAACCAGAATTCAGGGGCTATGTAAATTATGCAACTGTAACCGTAGAAAAACAATTCATCACTTCATTTTATTTTAATAGCCTTCAAGATATTGAAGATAATGTATTTTAGAAATTAAAAGATGATATTGTTTCTAAGGTCCCAAAACACGATGTGTAAAAGCATACTGACACGTGCGTTTGTGGGACAGCACTGTGTTCCTTGGCACATGCGCGTGTTCCTGACCTTGTTCTTATTGGTCGGTTTTGATTGACACTTTGGAAAGGTCCACTGATTCTGTTGATTTCTGTGTTTGTTGTCAATTATTAATTTATCGAAAATATGTAGACTGAATGGATGCACGAGTTTGAAAGTCGATTAAACCCATTCTATTTTTTAAATAGCCTACAAGATATTAGAGATAATGTACGGTATTTAAGCAAATAAAAGATGATATTGTACTGCAATAACGGATTGCAGTTTGATTTGGTTATATGAGGTTATTGTTGTGACGTGGGTTGGAACGTGTGCGCGATCACCTACCCGATTGTTCAAATACTTTGTATATTGTGTGAGGGTTAGTCCTCGCTGATGTTGAACTGTTTGAAACGGAGCTGTGTGTATACAGTGCAATTATGAATATAGGCCCTACGTTTTCTTGTACCGGTATAACGTGTGTAGCCAATGGTGAAGACCCGGGCATCAATGTTTTTATATAGATTTCAGATGTGGTACCGGTACATGACTACTAGGTGTACATGTTAATGGTACAGTATTACCATTACGTTGCGTTTGATTGAATGTAATTCGGATTGGTGGGTAACTGGAATGAGGAATATTGCATTGTTGAATATTATGCCGATGGTCTTGTTGAGTTGAGTATAGCCGTTAATGGTCAGAGACCACTGTGTTGATTTATGACAATTGTTGTGGATGCTGGATTGGACACCGCTTTGAGGATGATCCTGTCTGGATTAGTGAATTGAATGTTTTTGTGATTTGGGATTGCTGTGTGGAACAGAAACTGTACGCCCTTTTTTTGGATTTAAGACCGTTTATGTGGATTCGAGATTGCTGGACGACATGGAATTTACTTAGTAAAGACTGGAAGCTGGCAGATCTTTGGATTGTATGATTGTGTATATGATTGTTTTGAAATTTAATTTAATTGTGATTGTATAGTATTTATTAGGCTAATTCTTAAAATCATCTAGTTTTGAATTGTTTATTTTGTTAACGTTTTTTATGTATATTGTTATTGCTACAATTGTATATTTTAATATTACTTGTCATATTGATGATTTGAACTTCAGATTTGTACAAGAACGTAATAATAGTACCGATGCCCTTATGTAGTTGAATGAATATTCGACGGATGACCTCCGTCGAATATTCATAAATTGTGGGGGAAATTCAATTAATTCTCTGGGACTTTGTAATAGTATTTGGGTACACACGTGTCTAGACACTCCGTTCTGTTGTGTGTGTGTGTGTGTGTGTGTGTGTGTGTGTGTAGATAGTGACTGTTTGTGTTCACATTTCTTGTACGTTCAGATGTCGCTTTAGTGCGGAGTGGGTTTGAATAGACGAGAAGCGCCATTATAATACTCCAACCTTTCCTAGTAAAATAAATCTGTTGACGTAGGCCCTATTTAGTGAAGGGTGATTTGTCTTCGGACAATAGTAAGGCTAGGGATGCATTAGGATAAGTTTGATCGTCGCGAATTCATTTAATTTAATTCGAAACGTTCGATTTTCAGCTGTTTTCGCTATTTTTTTCGCACATTTCTCTTCATAACTTTACTTCTACTTGTCCGATTTTCGCCATATCCTATTCCAAACTTAATAACAGTTTTAGTAATGTTAATTTTAATCCACTCCACTTTTCCAATTTTGTAACCGTGGTTTTTCAAATTTTCCCGTGTAAAACCTGCGGTTTTAGCAGAAATGTGGTGAAACGCCCGAAGTTTTTTTTTTTGTAGTAGCTCCGCTGAAATTGGGCTGGCAACATGTAGCTTTATTTATTACCTACAACATAATATGTAAAAATCAATTTGATTGGTTAATAAAAGATGTCGGACTTGGTTATTTTTGTAAGAATCAACCAGTAGCAAGTCATGATCAGTTTAAAAGCCAATGCTTTTAGAATGTGGCGAACGAGTATTCGACCGTATTGTCGAGCAGAAGGAGCTAAAACTTTTGAGTTAAAACTTTAGAATGTTATTTGTATTATCTTGAAATATTATTTTGATTTTTAGTTTGTGCATGTGTAGGTGAACGTATAGATATATTTTTTAATGTATTTACATTACAAATATGTAGTTATGCAGGCCCGTAGCCAGGTCATTTCAAGGGAGGGTTCTCTGGGCGTGGGGCCCAGAGGCCTGCCTAAGGGCCCGGTGGGGTCGGGGGCGAAGCCCCCGAGGCCAGAGCAGTTTTTGTGTTTAATGGGTCTATATAATGTTATAAAAGTAGTTATGATCTATGTAATAAGAAGGTGGTTAGATATAATAAAATTAGAAAATATTTCGTGAGTGGATTTCCCGTACGATTAAAAATCGTAACGGTACTGCATCGTGAGTGGATTTCCCGTACGACTAAACATCGTAACGGTGCTTGGTTTGGTCTACAGGAGTTCGTGCTTCGAACAGGTAATTCCATTCATAGATGAAGCCTTTTCATGGAGAAAGTGTACCTTTTTAGCAAAGGTTTGTCTAGGTCGAAAATAACTCCGGCTATATAAAAATTGATTAGAATATTGAAAATGTTATTCGTGTTAATGAATATATAAATATTACTAGGCCTAATGCAGTGCCGGATTAACCATTAGGCAAATAAGGCACAAGCCTTGTGGGCCAGGCGAAAATGATGGGCCATCAAAAGTTGGACTGCAATATTATTTACACTCAATTTTCCGGTATTATTAGGCCAGAAAACTCGGAGACATTCAATGGGGTCCATTCAATCAACATTCTTGGGCCATTTCCAAAATGTGCCTTGAGGCCAGACGATGCTTAATACGGCACTGCTAATATGTCCATTTTTATTGATCTAATCTACGTGTATTTACTTTCATAGTTTATATTTAAATATTTAAAATTGTTTATAAATTTATTTAAAATACTATATGAAATAACGTAATCATTAAAATTTATGATAATAATTGATATTTAAATAAAGCAAAAGATTGAAATATGTTAACAGACACAAAGTATACATAAACCTATTTCTATATTACAGAAAATATGTATATCTGTATTAAAATGATATAAATTTATATATACATAGAAATATTATGCGTAAATATGTATTTAGTATAACAAATAAAATTTAAACGAAAATATGGAAGAAGCAGAGGAAGAAAGAAGAATAGGGAAAAATTGAAAATGAACCATAATAATCATTTTTTCATTATTGCATCACGTTTTTGTGAAAATAACCCAAAGGACTATCTGTGGGTTTCTTCTTTGCCACAGTGGACGAAAAAAGTCAGTTATTCTACGACGTTTCGTAATTCTTTATCACTAGAAATTAACACTCGTTTTGACGCACTCCGTTCTGTTGTGTGTGTGTCTGCTGTTGAAAACAACCTTCCTAATTTTGTGACTGGCTATGATGACTGAGATGGTATGGGGTGCCATACGCAGCAAAAGTCCATGTTAAAATCAAAATGTAATTGCAAAATTCAATGTCTGATTTATCGAAACGTAGGCGTAAATTTTTCAAAATGTAGATCTAGTTTCCCAAAACGAAGTTCTAATTTTTGAAAACCTAGTTCAAATTTTCCAAAATGTAGTTCTAATTTCTTTAAAATGTAATTCAAATTCAAAACGTAGGTCAAACTTGATCAAACGCCCTCTCCAAATTCTATTCCAAAACGTAAATCAAAAACCAGCCTGGTTCGAAATGCATTTTACAACAACATTAGAACATGGACTTTTGCTGCTTATGGCACAGACACACAAAATATAAATCAAAACTAGTCAGCCAAGCGTGACATGGGCCTGTTCCATTAATGATGGGGGAATCATTTTTCGCTGCAGTCCAATGCCGTGAACAACGCTTCCCAGTGCGTCTGCTAATTTTTAATGGTCAGGGTACCGCGATCACGAGCCCTATGCTAGGCATTATAGGCAAGGCTTATGTGGGTTGGGATTTGCAACAAGATCTTGGACTAGGCCTCTATACTATAGTAGGAGGCCTGGTCCTAGTCTAGGCCTATAATATACGGTAGTAAAATTCTGTATAAGTAGTCATATGATTACAGGTTTACATTGTACCAAGATCGATATTAACGATCGCAATTTATTTTTCATTGAAAATAAAAAGAAAACTTTAAATAATTTAACTTAAGGATTTTAAAATATTCCAAACCTGTACGCTAAAAAAAATAAATAAATAAAGTTAACTTAAAACACAAACAACACGATAGGATATAAAGTTTGAGAGAATAATTGTTATACTGTACTGTATTTCTGAAGTGCCATTCGTTTTGGGATTTCTGAAGTGCCATTCATTTTGTGGTTGCTACAATCAAGAGTTACAATCGATCCAACAAAGGAAAGCACTACAGTATCTATTTCCTTACATTCCCAAAAGGAGGATGCTATTTAAAATTTGCTGGAGATTGAAAAATTAACTATGTGATCAATCTGCAAAGCAGATTGATCACAAAATCAGAAGCATGATCTCAAACATCAGAACCCAGCTTTTATTGTTTAAAACTGTCGGGGCCCCATTGAATGAAACTACGGTATTATAGTTTATATT
>NW_022731578.1:250427-252408 GCF_011630105.1 Anneissia japonica | reverse complement strand
AGGCCTAGACTAGGACCAGGCCTCCTACTATAGTATAGAGGCCTAGTCCAAGACCTTGTTGCAAATCCCAGCCCACATAAGCCTAGCCTATAATGCCTAGCATAGGGCAGGGCCGTAGGCAGGATTTTTGATGGGGAGGTGCGTTTTGCAACCGAAGTGGACCTTACGATGGGCGACTGCCTAGGGGTCCCCGTGAGGGTGGGGCGAATCTTCTGGAAGCTCTGAAAAATTAGCATTTTGAGGGCCTTTTTTAATGGATTTATAAAATCCATAATTTGTAATATCGCGATTTAAATTTTCATTCATTTGAGTATTGTCTAGGGCCTGTCTCTTATACACATCTAGATGTGTATAAGAGACAGGTAGCATTTTGAGGGTCTTGCATAATAGATTTCTCAAACACATAATTCATTAATATTTCAATTAAATTTTCATTAATTTGGGTATTTTTAGGACCTGAAAAAATAACGTTATTATGTCCTGTACATCTGCATGCCTATAGATAACATTCTTCATATTATTCATATTAATTTCTAACAAATTTCATGCCACATTATTAAAAATCAACGGTTAGATACGCTGGCAAATATATAATGCAATGCATGCTATAGCATTTTGTAATAATTAGGAGCGATTTTGTGTATTCATAGGTTTTAAAAAGTGGACCTTTTTGCTGTGCCATAAGCAGCAAAAGTCCATGTCAAACCAGCCAAGCATGACTGTTTTGAAATACATTTTACAACAACACAAGACATGCGAAATGTAAATCAAAACTAGTCAGCCAAGCGTGACGTGGGCCTGTTCCATTAATGATGGGGGAATCATTTTTCGCTGCAGTTCAATGCCGTGAACAACGCTTGCGTCTGCTAATTTTTAATGGTCAGGGTACCGCGAAAACAAGCCCTATGCTAGGCATTATAGGCTAGGCTTATGTGGGCTGGGATTTGCAACAAGGTCTTGGACTAGGCCTCTATACCATAGTAGGAGGCCTGGTCCTAGTCTAGGCCTATAATATCTGTATAAGTAATCATATATGATTACAGGTTTACATTGTACCAAGGTCAATATTAAAGATCGCATTTATTTTTCTTTGAAAAAAAAACAAAAAAAAACTTAACTTAAGGATTTTAAAATATTCAAAAAAACTGTACACTTCAAAAATAAAAATTAATTAAGTTAACTTAACACAAACAACGCGATAGATATGAAGTTTGCGAGAATAATTTGTATACTTGCACTGTATTTCCTGAAGCGCCGTTCGTTTTGGGGTTGCGAAAATCCTGCCTCGGCCCTGCCCTATGCTAGGCATTATAGGCTAGGCTTATGTGGGCTGGGATTTGCGACAAGGTCTTAGACTAGGCCTCTATACTATAGTAGGAGGCCTGGTCCTAGTCTAGGCCTATAATATAGTAGAGCGCCAGGGCCTCAGGCGCGGGCGGCCCCGACATTGTAGTTTAAAAAATATAATATACACTATAATACCGTAGTTTCGCTCAATGGGGCCCCGACAGTTTTAAACAATAAAAGCTGGGTTCTGATGTTTGAAATCATGCTTCTGATTTTGTGATCAATTTGCTTTGCATTGTATATTGGCCCTACGTTATCAAAACAGGTTTAGTTCTCACTAAAATTGGCCTATTCTCTGTATTTATTTACACCTAGAGTACATAGGTCTACTGAAGGCATACCAGTCCGAAAGTCATGTACCATTCTATGTTCTCTAACAAGAGAATTAACAGTTAATTTTTCAATCTCCAGCAAATTTAAATAGCATCCAATCATCCTTTTTGGAATGTAAGGAAATAGATAGTGCTTCCCTTGTTGGATCGATTGTAACTCCTGATTGTAGCAACCCCAAAACTAATGACACTTCAGAAATACAGTACAGAATACCAAAACTTCTCTCAATCTTTATATCCTATCGCGTTGTTTGTGTTTTAAGTTAACTTTATTTATTTACTTTTTATTTTATTTATTTTTT
>NW_022731578.1:245398-250408 GCF_011630105.1 Anneissia japonica | reverse complement strand
TTTTTTTTAAGCGTACAGGTTTGGAATATTTTAAAATCCTTAAGTTAAATTATTTAAAGTTTTCTTTTATTTTCAATGAAAAATAAATGCGATCGTTAATATCGATCTTGGTACAATGTAAACTGTAATCACATGACTACTTATACAAAATATATATTATAGGCCTAGACTAGGACCAGGCCTCCTACTATAGTATAGAGGCCTAGACCTCCTACTATAGTATAGAGGCCTCGTCCAAGATCTTGTTGCAAATCCCAGCCCACATAAGCCTAACCTATAATGCCAAGCATAGGGCTCGTGATCGCGGTAGCCTGACCATTAAAAATTAGCAGACGCACTGGGAAGCGTTGTTCACGGCATTGGACTGCAGCAAAAAATGATTCCCCCATCATTAATGGAACAGGCCCACGTCATGCTTGGCTGATTAGTTTTGATTTACATTTCGCAAGTCTAGTGCCATACGCAGCAAAAGTCTATTTCTAGTGTTGTTGTAAAATTCATTTCAAACCAGGCTGGTTTTTGATTTACGTTTTGAAATATAATTTGGAGAGGGCGTTTGATTAAGTCAGACCTACGTTTTGAATTTGAATTACATTTTAAAGAAATTAGAACTACATTTGGAAAAAATTGAACTACGTTTTGAAAAATTAGAACTTCATTTTGAAAAACTAGATCTACATTTTGAGAAATTTACGCCTACGTTTTAATAAATTAGACATTGAATTTTGCAATTACATTTTGATTTTAACATGGACTTTTGCTGCGTATGGCACCCCATAAGATGGACCATGTTGACTTATTAATAATATTTTGTTTGGGATGGAAAAAAAGGAGTCAATTCCTCAAAAATGCTCCATCAGCAAATAGGTTAGTGTGCGCTGTGGACAGTATGGCTATGGAATTATTTACTAACCACACAGTCCAGAATCAGGTGATTAAGTCGCAAAACTTTAGCTTCGTTTAGTGGCGCCATTTACTCTAGGTAGACGGCGACCGGTTTCGTTACCGGTTGGTACATTTCTTACAAACATTCAGGCAAAGGCCAGTGAAAGTTGAGACGGGAGCCGGGTTTTTATCGATGTTTGCCATCCTTATATGTGAGCCATCGTAAATTCATGGTTTGCCCGAGTTGCGTTCAATTTATAATCTCCGAACTTCTGAAGCTGAGAGATTCTATGAATGTATCATCGCAGTCTAGAATTTAAAACGCCGTGGCTAGAGATACGGTACCGTATCGGAACTTCCGATTGCTAAAGGTACGGTAAATGATATTACGTCATGATTAGCCAATAGAAATGACCGACTCGATTTTGGCTTTTTTGCAAAGTCGACGTCGCGATCATGAGAACAGTTACAGTACGATCAAATCTATGTCATAATAGGCCCATTTCATGTACTTCGATTGGGGCTTATCACAATGTTTGGGTTAAAAGTCCTTTCTGTTATTCTTGCGTATTTTATGGTCTACCATAGAGAATGGTCTGTTTAGGCCTATGCCGAATACCCGCCTAGGGGCCTATCTTATAGGCGTACTACTAGGCTAGGCTTAGGCCTAGTACTCTAGTGTAGTGCTACTACTAGGGGCCTAGCCTAGCTAAGCCTATAGAATAGTAGGCACTAGTTATTATTGCTGATTGAAATAGCCAACCAAGCAACATGGCGATTGTATATCAGTGAGAGTAAACTTTATTTGTAGTAGTACAGTAGTATAGGCCTACAGTGCGTATACTACAGGGAATTAGTATGCACAGTAGCAGGGGTATAGCTAAGAAGAGGCCTAGGCCTGGCTTCTACTATTAAAATAGTTTACTCAGTCGCATGATGTCGCCAAATCTAGCAAAAATGCTATCCTTTTTATTTGCTATAGGGCCTCGGGCTACAGAATATTAATCACAGCTTGTCAACAACACCCGCGAACGAACGAAATTTCTTATCTTCGATCGTTGCATTTATCGACATTTCTATTGGCTTATCATGACGTAATATTATTTACCGTACCTTTAGCAATCGGAAGTTCCGATACGGTACCGTATCTCTAGCCACGGCGAATTTAAAAACAGGAGACCAAATAATGAATTAGGAGCTAAATGTTGATTTAATGCTGGGTAAGTTAAAAACAGACATTCCGTCCGAGTGGGATTCATTTAAAAAGTTTGAGGGGGTTCGATAGAAAAGGGGGTTCGCCCGAACCATAAAAACCCCCCTGGCTAAATATTTTTTTCATGATGATTTATTGTATCACATTTGGCATACACCTGCTAAACGATATGTTCCTGAGCGAAATCTGGTGCGATTGTATGTACACAGTACCCCAGACATTTGTTGATTTTTAGTATAATAAACCAATGTTATGATCATGTGTTGTCCGCTCATTTTGGGCTCTAACGTACGTATGATGGAATTTGTCAGATATTTTTGGAAGCGGATGTCGGGATATAGATAATTGGGTGCGTTCTTGTATTACATGCATGCAACGGAAGAAAAAAAAAACATAGGCACAATGTACCTTCCCTCTAGTTACTAGGCACTTTACGCAACAGGACGGGAAGACGGGTGGACGGTTATTTTGTGCTCATAAGAGCATGAAGACCACTGTAAACAATCGGGCGCTTAACCCAAATTTCCGTTCTCGACGGCTCGCCGTCCTCTTGCGTTAAGTGCCTACTATGAAAATTCCCGGTGCATTTGAACGTGTTATTAGTGTAGACGTGCTTGGGCCGTTGCTAGTTTCACTGACCACTGTACAAGGTGGTGTATATTAGTTCCGTTAAAGGAAACTGGGGCGTCGACTGTTGCCAGGGCATTATTTGAAAAGTAATTTGTACACATGGGTGTCCCGAAACACTTTTTAAGTGGTAGATTTTGATGGAACTGATCATGATCCGTTATATGAAAAACCAACAAAAAAAAAAAACCTTCAAAAAAGGGCGTGGTTTTTAAAGATGGGCAAATGCAATTTACTTCAAGTTTGGCAGGTTATTCAATGGTCTACACTACTAGTACTACAATACTGTATTTAGGTGGATGTTGAAGGGAATGAAGAGGATATGAAAACGAATGAAATAGAAAATAATAAAATACATACATACCCGAAGGTGGATGTTGAAGGGAATGAAGAGAAATCCGTAAGCGATGGTCTACACTACTAGTACTACAATACTGTATTTAGGTGGATGTTGAAGGGAATGAAGAGGATATGAAAACGAATAAAATAATAAAATAAATACATACATACCCTAAAGTGGATGTTGAAGTGAATGAAGAGAAATCCGTAAGCGATGTAAGGACACTTGCCGTAAGGAGAATGACAATACAGTAATATTTGTTGACACTGAATTGTTGGGGTGTACTTGCTTACGAGAATATTTTTAAGACTGATTTCACAGTACAATCGCGTCTTATATCGACGATGACGTTTTTGAAATCTCTGGAAAATATTAAGAAACAATAACAATAAACAATCGATAACGCAGCGTATGGGTTAGCTTGTCCAGTGTTTGGCGTGTGCGATTTCCGATGTGTGAAACCATAAGTAAAACCATAAGTAAACAAGCGACAATGCAGTGTATTTGTGAAGTACGACCGATGATAATCGATATAATCTGCAAGTACAGAAAAAGATGAAACCTTGTTAGAAAAGGACGAGGCGAAAACGAGGCTGGAGAAGAAGCTCAGCAGAGTAGCGGATGCTGAAATGTGTGTGGCACACTCGTCAAAGATCGTATAGCGCCGTTATCAAGTCGGAAATCAACTAGGCGACAAGCCAACAGGCCTTTTTCACGAATCGGTAGCATAGCACTTTCGTGTTGTTACTGTTCCAGGTACCGATAATATACAGATTTCTCTTATAAAGTACAAGTTATGTTTTATAAAGAAGTATAGTATAGTAAATCGTGTTTTTAACACAGGAAACTCTCATATGGTAACTAAAACTATGCTAGACCATAGTATTACTAGGCCTAGTACTACTGCACTGTAATGCATATACCTATTTTAATACACTATTTAGATAGGCTTTTCTTTTTTCATCTTAATTTCAGAGGTCAAAAACATTTTTCAATTTTTTTTTCAATCATATAGTGGTGTAGACTAGTCTTTTAAGAACATTTTGCGGGAACATTTTTTTTGGATACGACGCCCCGTTTTGGAGTTTGGTTTTTTAAATAACATGATGTCAGAAAATCAACCGAAAAGCTGATCTTATTTCTGTTGGTTACGCACCGCTGATTTGCAATGTTTGTCATCACTTCACGATGTCTACCGATTCGTGAAAAAGAGATTTGCACGAGACCAGACCGTCTTAGCCTAGGCCTATGTGGTCTAGCAGGATCCAGTCAAGTTATTGTTATGTGGATGTAAATGAAAAAGAAGCATTAAAAAGGTATATTTCCTTGATTGATCGATGTCGATGACGATATTCAAAATGAAGTGGATATAATAGTAATATGGCACCTAGCCAGCCGATCTTTTCGGTCGCGCCTCATTTCGGTCGCGGTTCATTTCGGTAGTCACTTCTTAGCGGTCACAACAGCGAGGTTCACTATACATATTTATGAGCTACATTTTTCAACAGTGGCTTATGCATTATTCATAGGAAGCTGAGAAATGGAGCACAATGCTGCCGTTACTATACTACTTTATCAATAAACTGATATTATGTCATGTATTTGTGGCCTGTCGAATCCTGGTAGCTTGGAAATTTAAGGTAATGATTCAAATAGGAATTATCTTTAGTTTTATCAACCACTGGTGTTTCCTCTTGTCAAATTTTATAGTTTATACATACAATTGTCATTGTATATATAATATATATACTGTATTGTATGTATATGTATTTATTTAAAACACCACAACAGTTTTCAAGATGTATTTACTGTTTGTTGTTACAAACACACACATGCATATATATCTTCTGTTACGTTTAAATAATTATATATACATATATATATATATACATATACATACATATATATATATACATATACATACATATATATACATATACATACA
>NW_022731578.1:241870-244934 GCF_011630105.1 Anneissia japonica | reverse complement strand
TACACTGCTTGTGGATTTGTTAGCAGTGAATTTGATTGTGGGATGAGCCGAATTAATGTTCAATAGGAACGTATCCAAACTATCTTCACCATGGGTCCAGATCATGAAGATATCATCAATTATATATTATATATATATATATATATAAGAAGATATTATAAATTAGTCCCTACCTTCTTTAGTATATGCTTTGTCAATGTGTTCAATGACACATTTGGAAATTGTTTCCTTCTCATACGCTGAAATTGCGTGTGCCACTTCAATTTCAGAGTTCACCATCATTACGATAATAATTTTATTATTCCTACTGTCTGCACTGTATTTACGTTTTGTTGAAATAAATTTGCCATCGTCCTCAGAATTCATCTTCATTTCTTTGTGGTAAAATACATATTCATAAAACCTCGCTGTTGTGACCGCTAAGAAGTGACTACCCATCATAAATGAAGTTGCTCACGTGACCACACTAGGACCACACTCCCGAAAAGAAGGTTATTTATTGTTTTGAGCGAAGCGATTTCGAATAAAACGTGTTTCAAAATTGTTTGAGTGAAAGTAACTATGAAAATAATTATTTAAACAACCCAAACCATTGCTTGATGTACAGCACAGTACAGCACTGTATAGTGAGTATAATTACAAATACTAGCCCTTCAACAAAGGCTAGGCTAATTAATTGGGCTAGGATAATGGGCCCAAGCTAGACAGACGGCGCCTGATTTTCGCTGCGGTTCGCGATCTGAACTTTTTGGGAGTAGGTTAACGACTGGTGTATAGGCCGCACCCCAAACTTCGAGGGGAAAATCGCGTATTAAATTTGCGGCTTATTCACCGGAAAAATACGGTTTATGGAGCAAAAACTTGTGTTTCTTCATGATTTTAGGAGGGGGCGGGAGAATTTGTATGAGGCTGGGCAGAAGGCCTTAAAAATAGCTTTAGGATGGGCGCAAGACGTCAAGAGTGGGCGGCGCCGCCCACCTCCGCCCTGCATAACGACATCCCTGCAATTCTCAGAACCCCTTACCCCCTCCCCCTTTCATAAATTTCTGGATCCGGCTCTGATTTTTTTAACTTAAAATGAAAATACTGTATTACCTTACACAATCATTATTCAAAAAGATACAATCAAGTTATTTCAATTCACAAATGTGCATTGATTTTTTACGTACAAAGGAACGTACGCACCCGCAGGGTTCGGGTTTATTGAAAAAGATTAAACTTTTGTTTAAGAAATTCAAATGTGGAATTGAATTTTGTATTTTTTTTTTTTAGCTCATGACAGACAGTGCATCTTAATCTCTGTGTATTTTACTTACTGATGCTAAATAACTTAAATAATTGTTCACAAACAAAAATAATAAATAAATTAATAATTTGAAAAAAAAGAAAGAAGGTAAACAATGATTTTGGAAGATCCAGGTTTAATTAAGACTGGTCTTATCACGCTACTTCTGTTTCACGTTTTTGTATTGTATTTTCTCAATTAAATTTCTCCAACAAAGTTTATTGATATTAATCTAACGGTTCTTATGTGCATATATGAACATGAAACGATGATATAAAGCGTGAGAAGGTCTGTTTAATTTAACTCCAACATTGTTTTAGCTCACATTTATTTATTTTTTATCCTTTTATTTATAATGACAACAATGAAATTAGACATAGGTACACCAATACAACATCATGTTTTTACTCAACTTAAAACCTAATTTATTTTTGTAATTTTCACTATTCAGTTCATGGAATTCTTCTGCTGCTGTTTTTCAATTCTTCTAGTGCCGGTGGTAAGTTATTTTTTAACTGCATTACACCCATAAATTCACTTTCATCAGTGGCAGGGGAGAGGGTGTTCTGTTCCCAAAGAAAGATTTCGCCACAGCCTCCCTTAACCCATCAGCTCAAGTCTCGCCTAGAGATAAGTGCCACTGTTTATTGTACTTGGCAGCTGTGCTCTCAAAGTTGACTTTCGGGAGTAGGAATAGGCCTGGAGATAGGTATAGGTCCACTCTTTGGAATTTACTTTGTAGTAACAGATGCATATAACTGTTCCTATATTTTAAATATTATCATTAATAAGTATTTTCTTTAATTTTATTGTTTTATCACAAGATGCACTCTAATTAGTATTATAATACCATGGTTAGGCCTATATGAACATCAAGGCTGAAATTGCTTTACTGAGAAATAAGAATTAAGGAGTGAGGTAAAAATATCAAATGAGCTTTTTATTTTTTTTTAATAGAAAAACCAACAAATCAAGCTATAGTGACAGACAGTATATAAATGTTTAAAAGGGTTATCAGTACAGAAATATAGCATATACTGCTGTACAATTGAATTTTCTATCTTTGAAAAGTGTGAAAATACAGTTTTTTAGAACAAATTTTATTGGTGTTATTAAAAAAAAAAAGAAGAGTGTACCGTAATGCTTCTTTATTTGCCTGTTTAAAACCCTCTATGAATTAATAAAGATCGAAAACAGTTCGGTTTTCGTAGCTTTATAAAAATCTTGTTTGAAGGTTTGCATGGCGAAGTATAATATATAATTAATGCTTGCGGTACACCACGTAGATAGTTCTGAAAAGAACTGTTGTTGTTGGTTGAGAATATCTCGACGTTTCGGTTAAAACAAATTAATTTCCCAGCCGAATCAAATAAATAAAGAAAATGTGGGGCTTTGTATCGCCCGCTTTGTACTACAGAATTGAAATAGCCAATCAGAATGAAGGAACTATTTCGGCGGCGTTATTGTGATTGGTTGAGTGCGTTCAGCCACCCTGTAAGTCCTACTTTGCATACAGAAGTGCTTATAAGCACTGCGCGTTCAGTTTTCGAGCACTATCGTCATTTGTTACTTTACTGTAAAGATGCCACCAAAAACCTCTGGAAAAGCTGCCAAAAAAGCCGGTAAGGCTAAAGCTGTTAGAGCTGGCGACAAGAAAAGAAGACGTAAGCGAAAGGAGAGCTACAGCATCTACATCTACAAGGTGTTGAAGCAAGTTCATCCAGATACTGGTATCTCCAGCAGAGCCATGGGAATCATGAACAGCTTCGTCAACGATAT
>NW_022731578.1:228197-230973 GCF_011630105.1 Anneissia japonica | reverse complement strand
GATAGCTACGAGTGAGGTACGACTTTATGGAGTTGGTTACGAGTTATGTACGAATTATGCCGAGCAGAGCACCGAGTTAACTACGAGATTATTACGAGCGTAACAAGTTTGTACCGAATTAGATACGAGTTAGGTACAAGCCAACTCGGTGCGTTCGTACTTACTCGTACTCGTTTTTGGGTGCTCGCATCAAACTCGTAGATGACAAAACCGCCGACGAGTATCCAGAGTAGTGTACGAGCTATGTAAGAGTACCCCGAATACTCTACGAGCTACCTAAGAGTTCTTCGAGTTTACTACGAGTTATCTACTCGTGGCGATAATTTTGAACATGATCAAAATTAGCGCCACGAGTTCAGAGCTGCTACGAGTAGGTAGAGTCCTCTCCGAGCTTTCCGAATCGTCCTACGAGTTTTTGCCGAGTTTGCAACTCGGCATTCTCTTGTAACTCGTATGCTGAAAAAACCCTAGTGGGAGAGGGGCTCTAAGTGTAGACGTGCTTGGGCCGTTGCTAGTTTCACAGACCAGTGTACAAGTTCCGTTAAAGGAAACTGGGGCGTCGACTGTTGTCAGGGCATTATTTGAAAAGTAATTTGTATACATGGGTGTCCCGAAACACTTTAAGTGAACGAAGAGGATATGAAAACGAATAAAATAGAAAGTAATAAAATTCATACATACATACATACATACATACCCGAAGGTGGATGTTGAAGGGAATGACGAGAAATCCGTAAGCGATTGTCTACAGTACTAGAATACTGTATTTATGTGGATGTTGAAGGGAATGAAGAGGATATGAAAACGGATGAAATAAATACATACATACCCGAAGGTGGACGTTGAAGGGAATGAAGAGAGAAATCCGTAAGCTGTATTTAGGTGGATGTTGAAGAGGATATGAAAACGGATGAAGTAATAAAATAAATACATACATACATAAATACCCGAAGGTGGACGTTGAAGGGAATGAAGAGAGAAATCCGTAAGCGATGTAAGGACACTTGCCGTAAGAATGCGAATGCACTAATAATATTGTTCTGACTGACTAGAAATGTGTGACAGGACGTTTATGACAGGGGATTTTTGCTGAAAATAGCAACTACACAAAAGAAAAATAGTGGTTGTGTTTGAAAGTTGGAGGTCGTTGCTGTAAGAATGCGAATGCAGTAATTTTGATTTTTGATTGTTTAACACATTGTTCCGAGTGATTGATTTTTAACTGTCGATAGGATTGTTCCGAGTGATTGATTTTTAACGGTCGATAGGTCTGTCCCAGGAAATCTATGCGGCTATAAATGAAAACGAGGCTGGAGAAGAAGCTCAGGAGAGCACAAAAGAAAAATAGTGGTTGTGTTTGAAAGTTGGAGGTCGTTGCTGTAAGAATGCGAATGCAGTAATTTTGATTTTTGATTGTTTAACACATTGTTCCGAGTGATTGATTTTTAACTGTCGATAGGATTGTTCCGAGTGATTGATTTTTAACGGTCGATAGGCCTGTCACAGGAAATCTATGCGGCTATAAATGAAAACGAGGCTGGAGAAGAAGCTCAGCAGAGTTAGTGTATGTTGAAATGTGTGTGGCACACTCGGCAAAGATCGTATAGCGCCGTTATCAAGTCGGAAATCAACTAGGCGACAAGGCAACAGGCCTTTTTCACGAATCGGTAGCATAGCACTTTCGTGTTGTTACTGTTTCAGGTACCGATAATATACAGATTTCTCTTATAAAGTACAAGTTATGTTTTATAAAGAAGTATAGTATAGTAAATCGTGTTTTTAACACAGGAAACTCATATGGTAACTAAAACAATGCTAGATCAATAGTATTACTAGTAATTACTGTAATGCATATACCTATTTTAATACACTACTTAGATAGGCTTTTCTTTTTCCATCATAATTTCAGAGGTCAAAAACATTTTTCAATTTTTTTTCAATCATATAGTGGTGTAGACTAGTCTTTTAAGAACATTTTGCGGGAAAATTTTTTTTGGATACGACGCCCCGTTTTGGAGTTTGGTTTTTTAAATAACATGATGTCAGAAAATCAGCCGAAAAGCTGATCTTATTTCTGTTGGTTGCATTTGCAATGTTTGTCATCACTTCACGATGTCTACCGATTCGTGAAAAAGAGATTGGCAGGAGACCAGACCGTCCTAGCCTAGGCCTATGTGGCCTAGCAGGATCCAGTCAAGTTATTGTTTATGTGGATGTAAATGAAAAAGAAGCATTAAAAAAGTATATTTCCTTGATTGATCGATGTCGATGACGATATTCAAAATGAAGTGGATATAATAGTAATACGGCACCTAGCCAGCCAATCATTCATTTCGGTCGCGGTTCATTTCGGTAGTCACTTCTTAGCGGTCACAACAGCGAGGTTCACTATGCATATTTATGAGCTACATTTTTCAACAGTGGCTTATGCATTATTCATAGGAAGTGTTTAGCGAATTGAGGGAATGTACAATAGCTGAGAAATGGAGCACAATGCTGCCGTTACTATACTACTTTATCAATAAACTGATATTATGTCATGTATTTGTGGCCTGTCGAACCCTGGTAGCTTGGAAATTTAAGGTAATGATTCAAATAGGAATTATCTTTAGTTTTATCAACCATTGGTGTTGGTGTTTCCTCTTGTCAAATTTATAATATATATATACTGTATTGTATGTATATGTATTTATTTATAACAGTTTTCAAGATGTATTTGCTGTTTGTTGTTACAAACACACACGCTTATATATCTTCTGTTACGTTTAAATAATTA
>NW_022731578.1:189427-225721 GCF_011630105.1 Anneissia japonica | reverse complement strand
ACAGATCGGTTATTATTATATTAATATGTATGCTAAAAAGCTAAAATAATGGAAAATGGCAGCCATTTTAAATTGTAATAGCTCAAAAATGTGTACAATATTTAGTTAACTGTTGTTGTCATTGTTACAAGTGAATTTCCAATTGAATGCTGCATTTTAATAACATAAACTTACAATATTAGTGACAATTTTAGGAAAAAATGGCGGCCATTTTGAAACTGCTGGCAACCCCCCTTACGTATGAAAAAAAAAATGTTGCACATACTTTTTTGATTTATCAATGTCTACTCTACATCATATCCAATTTTTAAAAAATATAGCAAAAAAAAATGCAACCTCTGATATTGCTACATTTCGGACTGGACTTATATGCGCCTACTTGATTATGGAATGTTATGGGGCGGAAGACTGTTCCAGTAAACACAGAGCATATTTTGTCATTCTTAATGCGTCCTCTACGAGACTCTACCAGACAGCACTAGTCGGTGGTCTCATGGACTAATCGGAGATCTAAAGATACAATCTCTACTGTGCATCAATGGCGGCCCGCTGGATCTCAAAAAGAGAGATTCAATAAAAATATATAAATATAAATATAATATATAAATTTCTGGATCCGCCTCTGATTTTTTTTTTAACTCAAAATGAAAATACTGTATTACCTTACACAATCATTATTCAAAAAGATAAATCAAGTTATTGCAATTCACAAATGTACCCGCAGGGTTCTGGTTTATTGAAAAAGATTAAACTTTTGTTTAAGAAATTCAAATGTGGAATTGAATTTTTGTATTTTTTTTTTTAGCTCATGACAGACAGTGCATCTTAATCTCTGTGTATTTTATTTACTGATGCTAAATAACTTAAATAATTGTTCACAAACAAAAATAATAAATAAATTAATAATTTGAAAAAAAATGAAGGTAAACAATTATTTTGGAAGATCCAGGTTTAATTAAGACTGGTCTTATCACACTACTTCTGTTTCACGTTTTTGTATTGTATTTTCTCAATTAAATTTCTCTAACAAAGTTCATTCATATTAATCTAACGGTTCTTATGTGCATGTATGAACATGAAACGATGATATAAAGCGTGAGAAGGTCTGTTTAATTTAACTCCAACGTTGTTTTAGCTCTCATTTATTTATTTTTTATCCTTTTATTTATAATGACGAACAATGAAATTAAACATAGGTACACCAATACAACATTATGTTTTGACTCAACTTAAAACCTAATTTATTTTTGTAATTTTCACTATTCAGTTCATGGAATTCTTCTGCTGCTGTTTTTCAATTCTTCTAGTGCCGGTGGCAAGTTATTTTTTAACTGCATTACAACCATAAATTCACTTTCATCAGTGACAGGGGAGAGGGTGTTCTGTTCCCAAAGAAAGATTTCGCCACAGCCTCCCTTAAACCATCAGCTCACTACTTGGCAGCTATGCTCTCAACGTTGACTTTCGGGAGTAGGAATAGGCCTGGAGATAGGCTAGGTCCACTGTTGAAAACTACCACAATGAACAAGTTCTTTGGAATTTACTGTGTAGTAACAGATGCATATAATTGTTCCTATATTAATATTATTATTATCAAGTATTTTCTTTAATTTTATTGTTTTATCACAAGATGCACTCCTAGTATTGTAATACCATGGTTAGGCCTATATGAACATCAAGGCTGAAATTGCTTTAAGAAATAAGAATTAAGGAGTGATATAAAAATATCAAATGAGTTTTTTATTTTTTTTTAATAGAAAAACCAACAAATCAAGCTATAGTGACAGACAGTATATAAATGTTTAAAAGGGTAATCAGTACAGAAATATAGCATATACTGCTGTACAATTGAATTTTCTATCTTTGAAAAGTGTGAAAATACAGTTTTTTAGAACAAATTTTACTGGTGTTATTTAAAAAAAAAAAGAGTGTACCGTAATGCTTCTTTATTTGCCTGTTGTAAAACCCTCTATGAATTAAACATTGAATTGTTAATAAAGATCGAAAACAGTTCGGTTTTCGTAGCTTTATAAAAATCTTTAAAACAAATTATTTTACCAGCCGAATCAAATAAATGAAGAAAATGTGGGGCTTTGTATCGCCCGCTTTGTACTACAGAATTGAAATGGCCAATCAGAATGAAGGAACTATTTTGGCGGCGTTATTGTGATTGGTTGAGTGCGTTCAGCCACCCTGTAAGTCCTACTTTGCATACAGAAGTGCTTATAAGCACTGCACGTTCAGTTTCTTAGCATTATCGTCATTTGTTACTGTACTGTAAAGATGCCTCCAAAAACCTCTGGAAAAGCTGCCAAAAAAGCCGGTAAGGCTAAAGCTGTTAGAGCTGGCGACAAGAAAAGAAGACGTAAGCGAAAGGAGAGCTACAGCATCTACATCTACAAGGTGTTGAAGCAAGTTCACCCAGACACTGGAATCTCCAGCAGAGCCATGGGAATCATGAACAGCTTCGTCAACGATATCTTCGAACGTATTGCCGGTGAAGCATCTCGTCTAGCTCACTACAACAAGAAATCCACCATCACCAGCAGGGAAGTCCAGACTGCTGTCCGTCTCTTGCTGCCCGGTGAATTGGCCAAGCACGCCGTCTCAGAAGGCACCAAGGCTGTCACAAAGTACACCAGTTCCAAGTAGACAACGACCGCCTGATTCCAACCAAACGGCTCTTTTCAGAGCCACCAATTGATCAAAAGAGATTCGTAGTGTTGCCTGTCTATTTTGTTTTTTTATTTCATTTAAATGTATATAGGTGCCTAATGATTTCAATAATAATTGGTATCAATAATAATTGGTATAGTGACTATATTTAATAGCAGGCGAGTGCGTTAAGCTTACGGTATACACTTAAAAATTTTGCATGATCGGTTTATCGAGCTCAATTTTACTGTGTGATGTTTTGATCTTGCATTTACGCGTCCTTACAAAACATCAAATCTACATAAGATACACACAACACTAGATTATAATAATTTGTATAACCAGGGAACGGTGAAATTACTTTGTTCCCTGGTATAACGGTAATAAATTTAATAGTGTGGATGTGATCATACTGACTAAAGGCCTAAATTACTGTACTGTATTTAGAATTTAGGCTACCGTCGGTTTATTCAGCTCAATTTTACTGCAACATGTTTCGATCGTGCATTTACTTGTTCTAGGAAAATTCAAATCTACAGATAGACCTAGGCCTATACAATTTACAAATGTATATATATATAGGCTATTACTGTACTAATCATCCGGGAATAAATTTCATAGCGAGATACTGTATACAAGTAGTACAGGTATATGCTTATTCTATCCAGGTTCGAGTACATTATATTAGATTACAACGTACATTTATTATTTATTCAAGCAACAGTTACAATATACAATATGATGAATAAAAAGTATAGCTGCGTTAGTCTGTACAGTATAGAAAGTATAAAGTAATAAAAAACAGCAGCACTTTTGAGACTAACAATATACTGTATAATTTATTCTCTAGCTTTCGTCCACACAGTGGACTTCATCAGGTCTCCTGATGAAGTCCACTGTGTAGACGAAAGCTAGAGGATAAATTATATATTGTTTTTTTATTTTATACTTAATATACAATATATAATACAAATCAAATGAACATGGACATTGTTGAAATTATGAATATAATGATATGAAAATATACAATTCAATTATAATTGTTTAAAATTAGGAATATAGACTTTGATTAAAATGTATAATTTAAAAAAAATTATGAATGATGTTTAATAAATGTATACAAAATGATGAACAAAAGAGAGAGAGAAAAAGGTGTAAAATAACAGAACAAGAACATTTGAGCCTGAAATGGCAAATAACAAATGTATAAAACATCAGCATTCAACTGATACACTACAGTAATAAAAATTCTCGTTTAATTTGGATAGTATAAGCACTGGTACCGTATATAAGCGTAAGTAAACTGGTGAAAATATATCAAAATTGGATAGTACGTCTATAGAATTATTAAAACGGATTGTTTTTGCATTCCATCTAGGCCCCTATTTAACCTGTGAGATAACCAATGTTTGATTTCGAATTTATTCTCGTTTTTAGGAGGCAAATTAGTATGTAGGACTATATTGTTAAAACTATATTGTAAAATCTCTCGGGCATATGATGCCTTTTCCAGTATTTAATATACTGTGAAACTAGTAAATCTAAAATATTTTAAAGAAACGTAAAGTATTTTATTCAGACTTTCCGAAGAATTAAACCAAATAAGCATTATTAAAATTTCAACTGATTTTCGAAACTTTTAAAAACATAAAGGTATCTGCAATCATCGTTATACCAGCAAATTTAATTGGGTTTATGTAAACAATATCCTGTAGGAAATGATTACAGCATATCTGCTTTTTTCTCATTTAAATTTCAAATTGTGGCAATTCAAATAATGATTACAGTATTTAGATCACAACAAAGCATTATATTATAAATTGTAACAATATAATGTTTTCTACATGCCGCCGGGTGTTCACGCGCCTTTTCTCCTTGAGAGAGAGAACAAAGGAGTTTGCAGAGCGTAAGAGGGCGCCTTTCTAGTTTAATTAGAAGTGTGTCATATTACGTCCGTAATAGGTTAATATATTTGCGTCAATTCTTTCGAAAGGCATTATTCACTTCATTGAACAAACTCGATATGTCTGGACGAGGTAAAGGAGGAAAAGGACTTGGAAAAGGAGGCGCTAAGCGTCATCGTAAGGTGTTGCGTGATAACATCCAGGGTATCACCAAACCAGCTATCCGTCGTCTTGCTCGCCGTGGTGGTGTCAAGCGTATTTCTGGTCTCATCTATGAAGAGACTCGTGGTGTTTTAAAGGTTTTCCTTGAGAATGTCATCCGTGATGCCGTCACTTACACCGAGCATGCCAAGAGAAAGACCGTCACCGCCATGGATGTCGTCTACGCATTGAAGAGACAAGGCCGAACCCTGTACGGATTTGGTGGATAAGCTGCTGTTCATCATCTATATCAAACCAAAAGGCTCTTTTCAGAGCCACAATTTGTACAAAAGAGAATGATTGCATAGCCTGGCCTATGTATTTCTTGTGTCCGTGTCTGATTTCTTTAACAAATATATATGAAGTCCTAGGCCTAATATTATAATGATCGTAATTATGTAGCAACGGCTTAAACTAGGGTAGGCCTAACCTTGTTTAGCGAACCCGCCGCCACGAAAAAGTGAAGATTTCAGAAAAAGTAAAAATTTTTCTTAAATTTTTGTTATGCTCTCCGCTGTTTGCCACAGAATAATTAATACAGTAAATGAAATTTGCTTTCCCGGTACAATAAAAAATAAGGTACAGTACTAATAATATATTCTACAGAATAATGATAGAATAGGCTACAATTCACAGATATTATAAAAAATAGATAGAGCAAGAAAGAACAAAAAATTCTTAACAAATTTATCGTTCGACATTTTTTTTGTTTTGTATTTCATTTTTTGTTTTATTTTCAACAGCAGAAAAAAAACCAAAAAAGAACTTGTGCTTTCAGGGACACAAAATTACAATAGAAAAAAAGACTGGTTGACTAAAAATGTTTACGATGCAGCAGTACTAGTAGTAGTCCTAAGCATGAAATTAAAATGACACACTGTTGGCCAATCTAATTTATGAACCACACGGTATCCTTGCAACTTAACATAACACTGCAACAGTCATAAACCTGGAAGAAGCCCTTTCCATCCATTATTAAGGCTTTATATAAGCATGGGGGAAGAAAATTTTATAAGTAAGCCTATGAACCTTTATCAAATCTTATATAATGCCTATTAGTAAATTGCATAGTTACTTCATTATCATGCTCACAAGATGGTAATTTCAGCAATCTTCCTTGTTAAGCCAAAATTTTGCCATTTTGGACCATTTACATTATCAGCTAAATTTAAAATCTTGTAATAAATAAATCTTTGTGTCTAAAGCATTTGTTGATGAGGTAACAATTCTAGGCCCATACCTTATCTGCTAAAACTGACGTATTGTGAAGGGACAAATTTGACAAAGTGGGTGCTTATTTATCATTAAATTATACATGTTATTTAACATAGTAGGTTAAAACAAAAATCAAGACTATTTCATAACAAAAGTATTCATAGCTTTTAAAATTTTTTTTTAGTAAAGCTTCAACCTATCCACAGAAAGAAATCACTGATTGGATAATAATACTTTGGTAAACAATAAAAGAGCATTATTTCACTCCTATTTTATTAAGGTGTGGAGTTTAGTTGCTGTGTAACATTTTGCCCAAACTCAGTGCTCATATTTTTTAGCCGATTTCAGCTCAAAACTGTTTTTATTTTGTTTTTATTTTACACACTTTTCAAATATAAAAAAGATTAGTATTATTGTACAGCATTTTTTGGTTTTTCAAAAGAAGTCTCAGCTGACATTTTACGTGAAACTCAATTTGTTCTTATTTTGTTGTTAATTTTTAAGTAATATTCAGTCTGTGTTCTTATAAAAAAAATTTAAAAAAGTAAGTGGTTATGCTGTGACGTTTTTATGTATTTTAATGTGTATTTTGCTTCCATGTTTTAATAATATGGTGATAATGATGGTGATAGTAATAATGGTGATAATAATTTTAATTGTAAATTTGTTGTAATTCCATAAAATAAATACCATTGCCAGCTATTGGGAGGGACAGTTCCACATATTTTTTCTAATGGGTCCACAGGAGATGGGTCCACATTTTTAAAAGTAGGTCCAAATTATGTATTTTTATGCATAAAATTAGTACACATTTTGAAAAGTGGGCCCAGATTTCTCATATTTAGCTTAAAATGCGTAAAATTTAAGAAAATGTGTCCAGAAATTTCATATTTTTGCATAAAATGGGTCCACATTGTTTGAATTTACATATAAAGTGGGTCCACCCTGATTGTCCTGCACTGTTTTAAAATCCTGGCTATGGCATTGACCATAATAATGGTTGAAGTACTGTTTAGATAGTAGTATGTATTTTTTTTTTTTTTTTTTTTTGTAATTTCAAATTGATAGTATATTAAGCCTATTTTAATGTTGGTAGGAATTCTTGCCATACAAACAATGCTGTAATTTAGGCTTGGCTGCTAACGTGTTGTGAAGATTAAAAAAAAAATTGAATTTGAAGCCGTTGGTGGGCTTTGGACGACTTTCATGTGTTAGTATAGTCACAGACATGGGGTCTGTGCCTGTGGTATAGTATTCAAAGAAAGATCATTATCATCTAAAATCAGTGGGATCGTGTGTTTCATTCTTTTGAAAGTCAAAGCTCATTTCTGGTTTATAATATAGCCTAAATAGGCTTATTATATTTATAATACCGTTTTTACATCTCCCTGGTTATGGAGGCCCTATTTGATTTTTGGGGGCTAGCCTAGAGAGGTGGTCATTTAATTTATTATCTTTACATCCCTGGTCCTAAATAAAATTCCCAGGCAAGTTCATAAATTGCTATATTTTACAAAAATTATAAATAATATAGGCCACCCTATATGGCCTAGGCCTTAGCCTACAAGTTTCATTTTGATTGTTCCCCAAATATATTTATTCAATCTTCAAACAAAGTACCTAGTACCCATACATAAATTAGTAATACAATAATTTTAGTAATTAGTAATTCAAGCTAACCTCCTAAGCAGGCCCTAAACTAGCTATACTACCTAGGCCTATAGCCTATGTAGACTTTCTTATAAGTTTACATTAGCATATATTATTATTAATATTATTAAGTAGGCCTATTTATATGCCAAATTACGTTCTCTCTGTTCTTTAATATAATACATAGGCCTATATACTGCAGCCACAGGCCCTTTACTTTTCATTATTTTATTTCTTAATTTCATATTTATAAATTGATGTTTTTCGGTGTCTGTTCAGTGTTTTAACTACAGATCTTGCATAGGTAATACACTATTTATCCATTTTTAATGTGGGGTACGGTCTTCGTATTGATTGGGGTACTGTATTTCGATTAAATCTCTTTCTTTCATATTATAGAGAATGAATGCAATACGTTCTTATGTGAAATCCATTGTCTTCTTTCAGAACAAAGCGCCTACAGGATGTTTGTTTCGCGCTTCTTTTTGCGGACGTGAACTAACACATACAAGTACCCAATCAGATTGCAATGTTTCGACGCCGCACGAGTATAAAGTGAGATGTTGGGGGAAAATATTTTTCATTCATCAATCGTGTGTTGAGAAAAAATTCGAAATGGCTCGTACCAAGCAAACTGCCCGTAAATCTACTGGAGGAAAGGCTCCACGAAAACAACTTGCTACCAAGGCAGCACGTAAGAGTGCACCAGCCACCGGTGGTGTCAAGAAGCCTCATCGTTACAGGCCTGGAACTGTCGCTCTCCGTGAGATCCGTCGATACCAGAAGAGCACTGAGCTTCTTATCCGCAAGCTCCCATTCCAACGTCTGGTCCGTGAAATCGCTCAAGACTTCAAAACCGATCTCCGATTCCAGAGTTCTGCTGTCATGGCTCTGCAGGAGGCTAGCGAAGCTTACTTGGTCGGCCTTTTCGAAGATACCAACTTGTGTGCTATCCACGCCAAACGTGTAACCATCATGCCAAAAGACATCCAGTTGGCCCGTCGTATCCGTGGAGAACGTGCTTAAAGCTGTCTCATTCCTAATCAAACCAAACGGCTCTTCTCAGAGCCACTAAAGATCACAAATGAGATTTGAAAAGCAATTGATTTTTCTTGTGTTGTATTAATTTGTAGTATTTCCTCACTAAAACATAACAATATACATGCTGTTTTTGATCATGGCTGTGGTAAAAAAAAAAAAAAATAATAGGCCTAGGCCCCTAGGTGCGTATAGGGCCTATATTTATATATACATAAGTCAAATTTAAAACACCTAGGCCAACAACAATAAGGCATACCTAGGCCTAGGTAGGTCTGATGATACTAGGCCCCTATATAGTAAACAGTATCGAAATATTGAAAATTACAATGTACTGTACAATTTTTTTTTTTTATGTACAGTAATTAGGTCTAGGCGGTTAGGCCTAGGGGCCTAGTTCTGGGTTTAGGAATGGGCCTATTTGCGGCAATCATAATTTGTATTTGTAGGTATCGTATAGTTTAAAAACTGGTCAAAGATAAAATAATAGGTAACCTAGGCCTAGTAGTATAATTCATTGTAATGACAAAATGCTTAGCCTTAGGCCTGTCTGCACTGTAGGCCTAGGCCTAGTCCCTGGTTCTCATTCAGCTCTCAACTATAAAATAAAATTTTAAAAATACATCGTCATTTCATCATTTTTTTTTTATTAAAGCCTATAGGGCCTAGGCTTACATATAGATTTAGGTAGAGTAGGGGGCCTAGAGAAGGTAAAGCCTCCAAATTCATTTGAAATGAAAGCAAACTCAATATCATTAGGCCTAGTAGTCCTAGCCTAGGTCTAGCTAGGGGCTAGGTAGGTACATAGGCCTATTATATGTATGTATCCTATGCTCGTAATACATTTTAATAGGGCCTAGGCCTACAATTTTTTTTATAACAAATGTAAACTCGACATTCACACAACAACAGAGAGGAGAAATTATTAATATTTGTTGCTATAATATGCCTAGGCTGTGAGGCGGGAGTAAATATAATAATAACTGCTGTACAATAGTACTATCTTTGAAAATGTGTACAATTTTTATTAATACTAACACTTTCTTTTTACAAGAAACGGTACAATTTAACATAGGGCCTAGGCTTAGTGTTCTTTGCCAATTCCAGGCAAATTTCAGATGCATCTTTATAATAATTATTTTTCCCGAATATGAAAGATAGAAAACAAATCTCATGATGTTGTTTTGACAATAAAGAATATATGTAAATGATTTTTAAAAATTAGTTAAAGTGTAATGCAGTTTGTTTAAGAGCTGACCTTATGCTTTTGTACTGTTAAATACTGAACTGAACTTTTTACTGTATGTTACCGCCCTGTATGTATCTAATAAATATCCGTTGAGCTATAATTTTCAGCATCGACCATTATAATACTGTATGTTTTTTGACCGTGTACAGTATGCCTAAAAATTCTAATCTTTTGCGTTTTCGAAGACAATACATTTTCTTGTATCTTCATGGTGTAAAACAAAACCGTTATCAAAATTACCGCCAAAATGAAACAAAGCCATTTTGAGCGCACAGCGATATCAATGGAAGGCAAGCGATTGGTCCTTCGATTTGCTTTACAATCATTGGTCGACTGATGAAACGCGGACACGTCAGAAGCCACCCCTAAGCTATAAAAACAGCCGTGACTTTTTCAGGTCATCATTTTCTGTACTGTATCTATCAGTGACACCGTAATTTCAAATCATGTCTGGACGTGGTAAAGGAGGCAAAGCTAAGGGAAAGGCCAAGAGCCGATCAAGCCGTGCTGGACTTCAGTTCCCAGTCGGTCGTGTTCACCGTTTCTTGCGAAAGGGTAACTATGCATCGCGTGTCGGCGCTGGTGCTCCCGTCTACATGGCTGCCGTACTCGAGTACTTGACTGCTGAAATCTTGGAGTTGGCTGGAAACGCTGCCCGTGATAACAAGAAGAGCAGAATCATCCCCCGTCATCTTCAACTTGCCATCCGTAACGATGAAGAGTTGAACCGTCTTCTCGGAAGTGTGACCATCGCACAGGGAGGTGTTCTTCCAAACATCCAGGCCGTTCTCCTGCCAAAGAAGACCCAGGCCAAGACCAAGTAGACGAAACATTCACACTCAAACAAAACGGCTCTTTTCAGAGCCACCAAAAAACAAAAGAGATTTGAAAACTTTTACTGCTTGTTATAATACTGGTTTGTCTGTGTTTATGATTTTTAACAAAAGTAATTTGAAAACTGTATGCTCTAGTTAGGCTAGGCCTTTCTATCTGGATACAGTCTCAGATCATTTTGCACATGGGGAGGTGTTCTGCCTAACTAGGTATATGTAGGGCGTTACAACACTAGACTGGAAGACACATACATAGGCCTAGGCCTATGTATGTGTGATTGTTAGGCCTTACTTAGCCTAAAGACGCCCCTAAGCTCCATAGGCCTGGACACGATTAATATTAATAATAATACTAGGCTTAGTACTTGGAAACAATTCGATTAAAAGAACACCATTTCCAGCAGCAATACTGTGCTACACACCAGGATGGTATCAAATTCTTTGTAAAACTGTACATCAGCAATTAATACAGTAGATAAAATCCACATAACATTGATGGCTACAAGAAAAATAAAACATACGGTATTTGTGCATTTTTAGCCTAGACAACCAGTATTGTAGGACTTGGGTCAGTGTTTATTATACCAGGGAGTTGTTATTCTAATAACAACTCCCTGATTATACCATAGAGAAAAATGAACATTTTCTCTGATTATACTGACCCACAACAAACTTTTAGTTAGGCCTGTAATACTAATAGGCCCTAACTAAAACTTTTTGCTTTTCTATGTAGGGTCTATATTTTAGCCTATTTTTTTTTACTTAGTAGGCTGTGCTATGTGTGTGTATAAATGTTATACAGTATATAGGATAGTGTATATAATATAATGATACAGTATATTTATTGAGAACAAAATCATTAAAAAATCATTAGATATGCCAGCCAAGCTGAACTGTAAAATGTGTTTACATCAAAAATTAAACTAACATTAAAATTAGGCCCCATAAAAAAATTATTAGTTTATTACTCCCTCCCTCATCACTTTTGGGGATTTTTTTTTCAATCAACATATATTTATATTCAAATGGTCTTTTTTTTCACTGGAAAAGCTCAGGATTTCTTGGAAATATGTTTACTGGTACAACAAAAGCATATTTTTTTAAAAATATAAATCTATTCCATTCTGATGACTTTCCTATGTGTCCCTAACCATTGATTTACTTGTGAACATCGGTAAAATGGTGGCGGGATTAGTAAAAACAATTAAAAAAAAAACATCAGTTTTTATTCTTTGATAGGGTGATTAGATGTTTTTTTTTGTTTTGGGAAAATTACAAAAAAACGACACAAATTATCATATTCATGACTAGGCTAATAAGAAAGTACATTACATTATTTGAATAATAACATTAAAATTACTGTACAAACAATTATTTCCATTGCGACAAACAATATTATTTAAATTACAATAGGCCTTGTACATTAAAAAATACATTTTCTAATACATTATTATAAACTTTAATCCAAAATACAACTAAATTTGTTTCTTGATATAAGTAACAGCTAGAATATTTAACTTTGACAAAATACAGTATAAGTTAAACTAAGGAAGTTTTCAATAACAAAATAAATATACAATATTCCTCAATTAAAAATTATGCTATAAATAAAACAATATTCAATAACAGTATTCTCAATCCATCATGCTATTCCAATATAATTTAGCTTTAGCTTGTGATACATACATTTCAATTACAGTATTTTACTAATAATTCTTTGGCAAAAAATCTAAACTACCGTATATTCATGATTGATGGAATAACATCTATACAGAATTGCTTATCTTACGTCCGTGATAAGTTTATGAGTCACGCCTCAAAATCTTTGAAGCGCGTTGGACTATGTGTGTCATATTACGTCCGCAATAGGTTAATATATTTGCGTCAATTCTTACGGAAAGTATCATTCACTGAACAAACTCAGTATGTCTGGACGTGGTAAAGGAGGAAAAGGACTTGGAAAAGGAGGCGCTAAGCGTCATCGTAAGGTGTTGCGTGATAACATCCAGGGTATCACCAAACCAGCTATTCGTCGTCTTGCTCGCCGTGGTGGTGTCAAGCGTATTTCTGGTCTCATCTATGAAGAGACTCGTGGTGTTTTAAAGGTTTTCCTTGAGAATGTCATCCGCGATGCCGTCACTTACACCGAGCATGCCAAGAGAAAGACAGTCACCGCTATGGATGTCGTCTACGCCTTGAAAAGACAAGGCCGAACCCTGTACGGATTCGGTGGATAAGCTGTTCATTCATCATCTATCAAACCAAAAGGCTCTTTTCAGAGCCACAATTTGAACAAAAGAGAATGATTGCATACACAGCCTGTGTTTTGTGTCCATGTCTGATTTCTTTACCAATGCAATAATAATATAGAGTTTAGATAAAAATATGATTATCTAGGCTAGGCATTAGCCCTGCAAGTTTCACAACAACAGCGGGATCTATGTCACAGTTAGCAGTATGTTTACTGACTGGTAGCAACAATTCTGTATTTTTTTTTGGTCGATTTCGGCCTCATGACTATTTTTACATACTTTTCAAGCATAGACAATTATTGCACAGCAGTATACTGTATTGTATATTATTGTTATAGGCCTACTGTATTATAGATGGTATTATGTACTCACGCCAACTGCAAATGTGGTGCAGATAAGATTTGAAATGTGTTTTTATAAACAATAGCTTAATGTCGTTAGGCCGCCCAACGACAAAATTAAGTTGGCGCTCAAAAATTTGGCCTAAAATCAAAATTAATCCCGGACAATGTCGTCTTTGTAAGTTGTAATTTATCAGATACTGAAAATCGTGTATAATGCGCTGACATACACAATTTTTTTTAAATATAAAATAATAATAATTATCAGATAATATCAGAAACAGACAATATTTCTTGTACATGGGTCTATAAAATATGAAACAGTAAAATGTTGTCAAGACTCATTGTTGTTATTTTTCTGCCGATTTCAGGCTCAGAATGTTCTTACTTTTTTTCTTATTAATACACACATTTCAAACGTAGAAACGTTACATAAAAAATAAAAAAGTATTGTCTATAACTGTACTGTTTCATAGTCACACTTGCTGCATAAAGCGTATATATTACATTCTCTTCTGTTTAAAAATAAAATAAAAAAAAACCTCATTTTGTTCTTATATTTCAAGCAATTTCAGCCTCAGTGTTGTTTAAAAGTGATATTCTTTTTCAAGAGTAGGCCTACATGTTTGCATACGGTAACACCCTTCAATCTTTTGTAGGCCTATATATGGCCTACTGTATAAGAAGGTTTCGTATAATAATATATATAGGCCCTAGATAATATTAGAAACAAGTATGGGTTACCTGTATATCATGTGTACATGGTACACTTTTTCAAGAGCACAGAGACTGAATTGCTAAATATGAACTAAATAAGAACAAAACTGAGGCAAAATGTCAAATGAGGTTCTTATTAAAAAAAGAAAAAAAAAAACCCCAAACAAATCAAGCTATAGTCACATGCAATAAAGTGTTAATGTAAAGGTTATATCGGCAGTACAATAACAACATCCTCTTTGAAAAGTGTGTAAATATAAGTACATTTTGAACCTCAAATTGACAAATTATAGTACCTAAGAGAACAAAGAGCCTGGGCGAATTGAAAACTGCAAAATATTAAGTGAAGCATAATATACAATGAATTAATATCCCATTTAAATGTAAATAATTTGTCAGTATCAGTCATAATGTATATGTCAAATAATGTAACAATACTGTATCCTGCTATTATTAAGCTGAAAATCTGCTAGAATAGTCATACAAAAAATGTAGGCCGAGTTATGGAATTTTAGCGAGTACCATGACACAATGAGAAATTTGACACAATATGGCGGAAGACATCGGCTTTCCGTCTCCATAGTCTGTGTGCAAGTGGTCAACAAAAACACTCATGTTACACAAAACCGGTAACGAAATTTAACAAAATAACATGCTAGTTTGATTCAATATATAATTTTCTACATTTTGACATATAAATTGTTTTGTTTTTACGTATAAACAGTGTTTTACAAGCTCTGAAATAATAACTTTATTTAGATTTTGTGTTGAGGCAGAATGTTCGATTGATTTTCGTCTTTATGTGTTTTTAATTGCATGTTTTATTCATTAGAAAGTGAATATCTAATGTGTCTTTATTGTAATTAAAGTTGACTCGATTTATTTCACATATTATAAAGTATGGAAAATAAGTGATTTTTGAATAGCATCAAACACAATTTATGATGACTTTATTGTTCGAAACGTTACGAGCGCTAATAAAATACATGCTTCCGCTTCGGTCCGCATTGAGTCATTAAGTACGCGAACTTATCTAAGCATTGGTATCACTTTCAAAATTTACTTGGAAGATTTGTGTCTATCTCTGCAATTATGACTGATAAAGTACAAAAACCTAAGAAGGCTGCGGCAAAGAAGCCGTCATCTCACCCTCCTTACAGTGAAATGATTGCTGCCGCAATCTCTGCACTAAAGGAGAGGAATGGATCGTCTCGCCAGGCCATCGCCAAGTACATCCAGGCTAACTACAGTGTCGACACCAATATGAATGTCCACCTCAAGATGGCTTTGAAGCGCGGTGTTGAGAGCGGCAAACTAGCCCAGCCTAAAGGTACAGGAGCTAGTGGATCCTTCAAGCTGAACCAGGCTGCAGCCAAGGCTGACGCAGCTGCTAAGGCAAAGAAAGAAAAGGCTAAGAAGAAGGCAGCAGCAGACAAAGAAAAGAAAGCAGCCAAGAAGGCGACCAAAAAGGCTAAGAAACCAGCTGCTAAAAAGTCAACCAAAAAGGCTACCAAGACAAAGTCGCCCAAGAAGGAAAAGAAATCGAAATCACAAAAGAAGGCAAAGTCACCGAAGAAGACCAAGTCGGCTAAGCCCAAAAAGCCGAAAACCAAAAAGAAGTCGGCCAAGTCTCCAAAGAAGTCCAAGAAGTAAACTGTCATCGTCGTATCTATTCAAACCAAACGGCTCTTTTCAGAGCCATCACATTTACAAAAGAGATTTGTGCATTTTTGTTCTTGATGTATTGTGTTGTTTACTTTTTTTTTTCTTCTTCTTCTTTCTTTTAAATTCTATTATTTATAGTAAGAACACCAGTCTGCAAGCATAGTACACTTTTTTATAAGAACCAGTAAAATTTTGCCCAGGCTCAGTTTTCTTATTTTTCTGGCCGATTTTAGGCTCAAAATGTTCTTGTTTTTAGTTTACACACCTTTTAAACAAAAAAATATTTAATTGTACGGCAGAATGCACTGTACTGGAGTGTAAAAAAAAAGTGAACATCGATAAAAAAATTCAGCATAATAATTAAGTCTTTTAACTGTGCAATTTAATGTCCATATAAGGCGATAGTCTCTATACATTTTAAATAAAGTGGGCGTTAAGCCTTATTCTAGCCATCAGTTCCTTCCAGTCAGCTCAGTTAATAAATGCGTTTGTAAGGCCTACATATTTTTGTTGTACAGTATTTAATTTAATTATTTCAATTCAACCCAAGGATATAGATGGTACAAGGAATATGACGACCAATATATTAGTTCACTGTCGCCATATACATTCTAAATATCGATAGAAAACTAGAAGCCAAGACACTCTGTATAAGCTTAGGCCTAGTTGTTAATCTGGAACTTCTTTGTTTTTATTTAGGCATATATAAAATTATTGTTTGTAATTAGTATTAGAATGTCCTAATAATGATTATTGTCTATATTATATACTGTTATTGTGCATGCTTGTCCGTCCTCCATGCTTAAATGAATAGTTATGATCTAAAATAAATACACAGTAGACCAACAAAACTCCACCGGATGCAGGGGCGGATCCCGAGAAGTCCAAAGTGGGTAGGGAGGGGGAGCAGATAACACCACCCTCTGGGTGGGTGGGGTCCAAAATTTTTGTTTTCAATACACCCGAAAATAACCTCTGAGCCCTTATTCTAAATATTATTGTTATATAAATACATACGACCACATGCCGCTGATAAGGGGATGCTTAATTAATAGATTGACAATCACTTTAAATTTAATACAAGATAAAATTAGATTTTAAATATAGGCCTACGGTGCATCGGGACAGATCGGATCCACTGCTTCTGGTGAGAGGCAAAGCGCCAGTCGAGGATTGAGGGTGAATAGTTTTTGGAGAGGATGTCATTGCCATTGGGTCGATAACACCGCAGGGGTGGATTTAGGGGGAGGGCGAACCGGCCCCACCCTTTTGGGGAAAAAATAAATAAAAAATTGATAGTCCAAAACAAAAATAATAATAATATTATTATTATTATTATTATTATTATTATTATTATTATTATTATTATTATTATTATTATTAATATTAATATTATTATTAATTAATATTAATAATATTAATAATAAACTTTATTCCTCTGAATCAATGACTGATGAAACTGCAGTACATGGTATCGGCAAATAATTTTTACTCCGATGGAGGTCCATGCTTGATCGACGGGAATGAACACACTTGACTCCATTAGCTGCGTACTGCGCCATCAAGGAGGGGAGGGGGTGGTGGCAACTTAATCACACCATACTAAGATAATCCCAGTCATCCGACTTTAAAAGTAAAAATACAGTTTTAGCGCCCTCTATAAGTTCAATAATCAATCAATTATCTTTCGTTTGCCTAACAACCGTTTCCAAGCTAACGCTTTACACAAACCGCCATTTTAGAGAAAGTCGGAGCAGACAAGAATTCAACGACGGGTGTAGAAAGTTTGTATTTTTCTAGTTTTGCAAATGTTTAACGCTCCAAAAATAAGCTGTGCTACTACATGCACAGTTTGTAATCGTATTGGGTATATAGATTGAATTCAATAAGATGTTTGAAAAGGCATAATTAATGTTTAAAAAGCTAGCCTCTCGATCGACAACATTTCCACTTGCCTGGCGCAGGACAGAGAGGTTAATACAGTTGGCCTAATTAATTGATTTGGCTGCGTACACACTTCTTGCCAATGGTACTGCGTAAAAAACTTTTGTTATAATGGCGGAATCAGGTGACGCGCGATTAGACTTTATTGCAGAATATATTTTGAAATGTTACAAACTGAAACCAGATAAATGGGCAAAATGTATCGGTTTCGAAGAACAAAAAATTCTAATGATGGAGTTTTTGGAAAAAGCAGAACATCAACAGCTAATTTTCACTGTCAATTCTGCCGGATTGATCACTCCGTCATATGAATTTCCCACCTCTCTCAAGAACACTAAAGCAGTATATTTTATCAAGAAGGGAAAAGAAGCTGTTTCAAAAGATAACATTGCTAATTCTCTCGTATACGGAGACCTTGCTTATTCACCATTGGAACAACTGTCAGCACTAGTTGATGAAGTAAGTCAGTTTCAATATTTGTTGTTTGCTGTGTTTAATCTCATTTATTTATTATAACAATATTGCAGATGGGCTAGGGCCTAGGTGGGCGAATTTGTTTCGTTTCAGCCTTTTAATGTGCTGAAAACCACTCGGCAAGGTTTCGAACAAATTATGCGTTTGTTTTGTTTTGATATTTTATACATGGAATAGCATACATTTGTAAAAAAGCTGTTTTTGTGTGTGTGTGTGTGTGTACAGTTTACAAGATACTAGAACGCAACTTCATTGTGAATAAAAATGCGTTTTGCAAACTACATAAAATGAATTATTTTATATTTCATAAATTTCAATTATTTGACCCAAAAATGTAAGCAAAATCAAATAATATTGTACAATACTAATCCAACAAGGAAAAGACAATGGTTGGGGCAGATAAGTATTTATTAATGCAAATATTCACTATAATAACCAAGGCAATTCAACAAAAAGACGCACATCTCGGCACATCAAAGGTTAAATAACTTTGGTATCAACATTCTACGCGTCGCGTGCCCCTACACGCTTGACTGAGTTTAATGCGGCCTGATCATCACAAAAACCATAGCAACAGTACCCATGTGTGTGTCAGTCGCCATGATAATCACGCGTCGTGCGGTGAGTACAAAGGCCTAATGATATGTTTGCACTAATATTAGATTGAAATTATATTGTTATTTCAACATTAATTTTACCGATGTTGTGGTGTATTGTCATTTTGTTGGTCAATTTTTACAAATCAAATTGTAGTTTATAGAAGCATTGAACAAGCTCGTGGTCAAAAGAAATAAAATGTAACAGACATTGCAAAGTACCCAAAATTAATAAAATAGTAACTAACACCATAAAACATATGGCACGCATAGACTAATAATTGACGGCTGTACTCGCAACTAGAATCGGATTGTCGATGCCACAGTAAAGATCAAAGAACTGTATGCACGCGCTATGTTCGAGAGTGGAGATGTGTGTCCTTTTGGTGAATTGCCTTGTAATAACTAACAACTTTTAATTAAATTTTTAATTTAAGTGTGGTTTAAATTATGCATTTAGATCTGAAACAGGACCCTTTTTAAAAACAGACTACTTTTAATTGTGTTCTGTATAAATATGTTTTAAATAAAATAAATAAATAAATAAATAACTTTTAAATGACACTTTACAAATCTCGATTTAATAATTCTTTTCACACCACTTACGAGTCAAAGAGGAATGCAATTAAAGTGAGAATAAATATTACTTCTTATTTTCTGATTAGGTGTTGGTTCCTTTACTATCAAATCCACGGAACCATGACTCGTGGCCGAATGTAGTTTCTCAGGATGTCTTGAGGCATGTGCACAACCTGAAAAGTAATGTGTATGTTGTGGCAGGGCAGGTCAAAGGCAAGACCTTGCTCCCGCTACCTGTAGGCTCAGAGAAAGTTGAAGCCAGTTCTGTAGCTGAAGACAAGTAAGTAAATGCCAATTAACCAGAATGGTTTTGTAGGTAAGATGCATGCCCTTTAATAACATTGGCCTAGGTTCTATGCAAAACCAAAACTCTACTCACCAAACCTCATAAAGAAACATATCTGGCCTTTGGTTACCAACTGTTATGGTTTATAACAGTTGGATCACCAACTGTTATGGTTTATAACAGTTGGATCACCTCATTTAGGAAATAATTAAATGCTGTTTTTAAAAATGCTATTGGAAAGTTGATAATGGGGTTTTGTGGTTAGTTTAATGTCATTTTAAATTCTATCAAATTCATTAAATTTGTGTTTAATCTTTAGGGCTGAATCAATTGACCGTAACTTAGTGCATTCGATAGAGTCTGTCATCATAGACTGGACTCACCAGATACAGGGTGTTTTGAAACGAGACTCAGCACAACCTTTACTTGAAGGTTTGAATCCCGGACCCAATGTAGAGATCGAGTTTTGGAAAGCTAAATGTGAAAATTTGGACTGCATCTTCCAACAGGTTTGTAGAGAATAAAGAAAGTTATCTAAAGTCATCCTTGAATTTTAATATTAATTGTAAATCTTTGTACAACTTGAACATCTTCTTTTCTTATGTGTATTATGTAATGTTGGGAATAACCATGGAAAACAATTACAGTGTGAAAGTATAGGAAGGGGTTATGGTATAGTGGCGAAAACAACCACCCACTGTTAACGTGAAAAATTAATGGTAATGAAAGGCAATACGGTTGTTCAAAATAGTGTTTATTTAATACTTATTCTGGCATTTTCCTTGTATAGTATGCTTTGAAATTTATGTGATCCTTTGTAAACCTTAGCTAGCCTAGAAATCGTAGCGTAGTTTGAGGGTCGAAGACTCTTTTGCATACCTAAATAGGCCATATATATGCAGGGGCCTAAGGCCTAACAATTGTCGAAAAATCTCAAATTCCCTTGGAAGACCGGTCACACAAGGTTTGTGTGGTGAATTTCGCGACATCAACAATCGACTTAGAGTAACTTAAATCATGTTCAAAAGAACAAATACAGCAATTATGATGATCATTACAGCAGTAACAAGGGACAACCGCCATAGCAATGTCCATGTAAACACCGCTGTGCCAGTCCATTGTTTATATCCAACACACAAGTTAGGTCATGTGACGCCCGTCACCGAATCGGTCTATTGTCTAAATTTTTAGGAAGCTAAAGTAACAGTTCTTCATCTTTACCATAAATGTTAATTTGATGCAAATATTCTTTACACAATTCTTAAGGCCACCCTAAGTCTTAGGCCTAACTAAGCCTTCCTATGTTTTGTGTGTTATTAAATTATTGTTTATGTCGACAATTGACCTTCACTACGGGCATGTACGGTGAAAACTATGAATTGGCTTATTGAACGTTCTCGCTTTCTTTTATCATTGTCAAAATATATGCTCTACACAATTTGTGTCTGTTGTAAAGTCTGGAAATACTGTCTATTTTCATGACACAAAGTATTGCAATTTAAATATTGTTAAACCAAGGTAATTAACTTAACACTGGCAGTATATTATATTTAAGTGTATGTGTTACAAATAGATAATTCGTTGATTGTAACATGTTTGTTTATATTAACAATTTTCAGCTAAGAGATCCAAAAGTACGCAAGATGAAAGAGCTTCTGGAAAGGACAAACAGCAGCTATTTACCAACTTTCAAAAACATTGAGAGAGATGTTGAAGCTGGTTAGTAACATACATTTTTTCTTACTTTTTCTAAATTAAAATATACATTAAATTAATATAAATATGTAATAAAAACAATTTCAGTGACAAGGAATGAAACCAGTATATATTAAGATGATGTATTCTTCAAATTTCTAAAAAAAAATGCTTAAAATAAAGTACATACAATTTTAAATGGTAGTTGATAAACAGAACACATTAAAAAATATTAATGTTCATTAATTATATCAATTATATTGTATAAAAACTGTATTTGACCTTTATGCCCTTGGATATTGTTGCCAAGGTCCCACATAGCAGTAGCGTAATATGTACATAAACATGTGTGTTTCTGGGACGTGTGTTGGTAGGACACATGCATATTCCTGACTCGGTTCTGATTGGCCAGTTAAGTTTGATTGACAGCCCGGAAAGTTCCATTCATTGCAACAGAACTTTTCTTTTGGATTCTGTGCAGCTCTCACCGAAGCTCAAGACATCAACACACATCTGAAGCCTCTGCTCCGACACATTGATGGCTTTGAAGAGGTCGACTTCCCAGAGCTTCCTGAAAGACTTCCAGCTCTAATGCACACCGTTTGCTTGATATGGAGTCATTCTGAGTATTACAACACACCACCAAGAATCATAGTGCTCCTTCAAGAACTCTGCAATTCACTTATCAGCCAGGTAAGGCGAGACTATTATGCCTTGTTTCGCAAACTTATTTTTTTAAAGATTGTCAAAGGAGGGCAGAAAAAAATATAAAAGAATTTTGTTTTCCTTTTTAGCAAATTGTTTTGCCAAAACTTCCAGACAAAAGAGAAAATAAAAAAATAAAATGTTATTGTTGAATGTAAACAGTGTAGTAATGGAATGGTTAATTGCTTTAAATTTATATAATTAGGAAGAAATGTACATATCTTATTTTTCGAGATTTCAAGGCAGTGGCTGGTGTAATAGAAATAAAGAAACGCTTTTATTTATTTCCAAATTTTAATTTTTTTTGCAGAGGCAGGTGTAAACAAGTTAAAGTATATTGAAATTCTAGTCTAAAATGTCTTATCTAAAGGCATAAGGAATGTGATTTGCATTGGATACACAAATCCTGCACTACACTTCCACAATATTTAACCTTTTCTAGTAACCACTTCTTTTTCTTGTCTTAGTGCCGCACCTACTTGGATCCTGGAGAGCTCTTCAAAATGGAAGCAGAGGAGGCGCTTGAGAAGACAAGATCTGCCGTTGGTGTCTTGAAGATGTTCCGTAACCTCTACGAGGATCACCGCGGTAAGATGAAAGATTATTTCAAGGATGGTAAAGAACCAAGGCTGTGGGAGTTTGCTTCCCAAATGGTGTTTACTCGTATGGATGCTTTCATTGAACGCCTGGATACCCTTGAGGTTAGTTTACCCATTCATCTATCAAATGAGGGGGAAAGCAGGATAGGTTTCAGCGGAAATGATCTGTTATTTTCTACTGCAAAATTAATGCAAGCGCTCCACACTTGAATGTTTCTGTGACATAATTTGACCTATTTGAGTTAATGTTAGAATACAGTAGAACCTCCCTCCTCTGGGACACTTTTTCAGCCACAAAAACGAGGGAAAGTATATCTTACACTACGGCTAACTCCTATTCAGATGACCCCAACTATTAAGGGGACACTTTTTATCCTGAAGGTGTCCATTTATTAGGGGCTTTACTGTATTTGGATAACCAAAAAAAGTATTTTGTCGCACCTGTTGGTGAGTTGGGCAGCACATTGTAAGAAAATCATCAGTTTTTTTAACTAGCGCAATGCTTTATGGACGGACGTGCTCCACACATGGCCTTGAGTAAAGGTTACTTTGCCTTACTGCTCATATGGGAAATTATTTATGAATAGATATTAATATAAAACATTGGATTTGATTTTCATACTATTTTAGAAACTCTTTGAGACGACAGTTGAATTCAGCAAACTAGAGAAGACTGAAATGGGTGGCATGAAGGGCAAGATGCTTGGGAGTATGGTAGAGAAGGTCCATGAAGAGTTCCAGGAATATGTGAAGATATTTGGAGAGCGACCATACGATGGCCTGGATCCTCAGTGCCAAGTAAGCCAGCCTAGAGTTATCATTGTTAATCTTATTATCATTACTGTATTATTTTCATTATTATTATTATTATGATTATTATTATTATTATTATTATCAATCATTGTTTATGTTTTCATTTTATAAATATCCTTATTATTATTATTATTCATTGTTATTTGTTTGTTTGAATGTGTCTTTTCCTTTTTACTGTTAGGCCGTGGAGTAATTTTTTGATAAACCTAATTAATCTTCAATTTTTATATCTTCAATGTTTTTTTTATATGTTCAACTTCAATTTCACAATATTGGAAATTTTAATAAAGTTTATTTGAAATTAAATTTATTATTTATTATTTATTATATATTCAGGAAAAAAATATATGATTTTTTTCATGAAAATATATCTTGTATGATTACGAGTAAAATTTAAGTGACATTTAAGATGAAATTAAAAAAAAATATATACAAATGGGATTGCAGGGAATGATTTAATAATATGGCAGTCCTGGTAGAAGATAAACATTTCATTTTAAGTACAACAAAAATGTATGAGATTCTGGTGATTTCTTTAATGTTTAATGATGATTTTTAGGAATTCATCGATGATTATAGCAACTTCGAAAAGCAAGTGTACGACTTAGATCGCAGACTGGGATCAATCCTTTGCCAAGGCTTTGATGACTGTTCTGGTCTTGAAGCCAGTTTCAAGGTAGTGTATATTCAATTTATGTATTATATCTAAGGTCTGGTAACAACTGAATGTCCAGCCCTAAATTTTATTTTACAAAAATATGTGACATGCCTGAATATGGTCATGGTGACATCACATCATGACCATATATAGACACATCATGACTATATATAGGTATACACAAGTTTTTTGATAATCTGGACAGGGTTTAAATAATGCAAATTGTAATCAGTGGTGGTGGCGGTGTCCTGGGTGGAGAGTGGCCGTATATTGTGAGATTTTCACTGCCTCCCCCAGCTTGGTATGATCGTTGGAAAGTGGGTCCACTGTGCTATAACCTACTTAAATTACACAGTGTTGTTTATTACTGAAATGGACTGTGTGGAAGGCTTGTGTCTGTCAAATCAGAAATATAGTATAAAATCAACCAATCTTTTCATCCATAGTGTTTTTGTTTCACTATATTTGCTATATTTTTCAAAATTAATTACTTCAAAGATAGGAATAAATGATACATTAGGGAAAATGTTAGCTCTGCACCTATCATGTACAGGGTTGTAGCTAATGAAAACTAAGGGTGAGCATAGATATTTTGAGGGTGGGTGTGTGATAACGTAAACTCTAGATAATACAATTGGATTATAAGGATGGAAAAATGGGTTAATAAGGGTGGGTGGAAGGCCATGGAATTGTCTTTAAACTGGGTGGAAAACTTCAAGGCTGGGTGGGCCCGCCCACCTCCGCCCATTATAACTACATCCCTGCATGTAAAGGTAAACTAGTTATAACTAAGTTATCAACTCAGCCATTTTTTTTTGACAATCACCATAGATGCTGGATTGTTATGGTCCAATCCTCGACAGACCTGTGATCTGTGAAGACTTCGAGCACAAGTATCCCGTGGTCTTGCGCCTCTACAACGAGGAACTTGACAAAGCAAAGGTGATCTATGACGATCAGATGAAAGCGTGCGAGGACTCGGAGAATAAACCTCCACTTCATAAAAACTTTCCAGAGATAGCTGGTGCTCTCAAGTGGGCTAAGGAACTCCGAATGAGAATCGATAAACCTATGGGAAGCTTCAAACACATAGAACATCCGTAAGTGTGATCTGAGATTTTGCAACCTTACGAAAAGGATTACGAATACGTCATCGTCATTCGTACCTAAAACATTCTTGACATTATACTGTACGAGCTCAATATAACTCTTGATTCATGCAAAAAGCATGAATTGTCTACTTGTGACAGACATGTTACTATAGGGGAAGGGTTTTCTAAACATTTGATGATGTAATTGTATTCATTATCATTTCCGTAAGCTTGCGAAAATCCCAATATAAGTTTACATCTACTACAAGTATTCCATAATATTTCACAATATTTCAAAAATGTTAATATTGTCTGCATGCTTAGTATTAACTGCATGTGCAATGTAACTAAGGATTCATGCCCTGGTAACATGTTGCTATGCATTCATTGTTAATGTGATTTTTGCCAAGCATCCATTGTCACAGTAATATGTTTCTATTGTATGCATCCATGCTGAGTATTGTATTGCTATGCATCGATTGTCATGGTCTGTACTCTGCATGCCCTAGTTCTACTGTCCTATTTATGGAAACATTGGCAAGTGTCAAAAAAGTGATGAATGCATTTTAATAATTTTTAAATTATCATGAATTCTCATTATTAAATTGGCTGCAGATTTTTGTTCATTTGCTATGACTAAAGAAAGATACTTTTTGACTATATTATTCTGTGTAAATTTTTAAACTTTATTAAAAAAACAAATTGATATTTGCCACTTCAGTATCTATTATGCTGGAGATAATTATTTTGTTATGTATGTATTTTCATGGCATAACATGTAATGACTATGTATCTATGTCGTGTCATGTTACTACACATCTCTATTGTTATAGTTAACCCATGCTATGCATGCAAACCTAGGGAATACATGGCTTTGTACCCATGCCATGTCTATGTATATATGCTACATAGCTCCATAATACCTGGCTCTAACATATGGTAATTGCATACATGCCTTTATGCGTATTTTTCCTGTCACTTTTTTTTTACATGCATTGAGATGTCTGATGCATCTATACAGATATATTCAATGTTACGTTCAATTTGTTTATACTTTACACTGCATATCAATTTTCCCAATTATTTTGTATCTCGGTTAATTGTTCCTGACTTGTTCCTGGGTATGTTCACTGTAGCACTGGCATAAAGAGGTAAACATTAAGAACGCTATACGTTGATTGTTATTTGCTTTGCAGTCGCTAACTTAACATCGTGATTATTGTGTGCTGTCAAACGTATACCAGATATTGTTTTATATTATATAATATCCCTACTGATGCTTTCTTTGCTTTTGATGTTTTATTTTCATTTTGCTGGAAATAACTGTGCTTACTATTATTTAATACATAACAAATTTCAATTTATTTAAATATTTTTATTTTTATGTGTTAAAATATATTACACTCTAATTTTCTTTAAACAATGTTATAGTTTATATATATATATATATATATATATATATAAAGTCAATCTTATTTTACATGCCAAATTGTTGTGTTTTCCATTAATTAACAATCTGTAAGTCAAATTTCATCTACGTCGAACAATATTTCAGTGGTCATATATCTTTTGCTCTAATGAAAATATATCACTTTATTGCACTATCAGTGTATCCAGCGGCGGATTCAAAGATGTCCAAAAAAGGGGCCACGAAATTTTTGTTTTCTAGACGCCTAAAAATAACCTCTTAGGCGTTTTGGGCGATCTTTTTTTTTCTTTTTCTTTCTTTTTATTTTATTACTCAACACTTCAGAACAGGACTGAACCAGTAAAATTGTTCGTATTTATTTTGTGTGGGCATATAATTATATAAAATATTTAGCAAGCAAAAATATAAAAACTTGAATCTGCTTCTCTTAAGGTATGTTCACACTGTTAAGTTTTCTATGACAAATATCTGTAATTTGACCATGATACATATCATAGTGTAGACAGAACCTAAACTATATTTATTGAAAGCACAAATTCAGCTGCATCTTAACAAGGTACTCTTTTACATAGACCATTAAATTGGATTGTTTCTGCACATCAATGAAAATATATTTGTTTTAATGTGTGTATTTATTTATTTATTTTATTTTTGTTTATTTATGAAAATTTGGTAGACAACCTGGGGAGGCTAGATAGCCACATAATCGTCATGACTAGTGGCTAATAATTAGCCTCCCCTTAACTAAACTTAATTTAAAAACAAACATAAAACATATTAAAAAAAAAAAAACCAAAACAAGACAGCATAGAGTTTAATTTTTAAAGTATTTAATAATTTTTTTTTTTTTTTAAGTGAATGTAGTTTTCAAGTCTACCACTGATTGTGGTCGACTGTAACAGAGTAAAATAACAAATGGATAAATTTATTCTGTAAATTGAACAACAAAGGAATCAGAATGGTTTAAGCGAGTTGATTGTCGTCTGGGCTAAACTAAGATACCAGGAATATAACTGTTTGATGTTGCAATTGAATTTTCCGAGGTTGTTTTTCATATTTTAAATGCCGTTTATTATAAGATGCTTAATTCTAATTGCTTCTTACTGGTGGTGATGCACTAATATACTCACAAAAAATATTATCACAGCACTGTTTCTTTCACACTGTTTTAAATGGTTTTTAATGATTTGATATCACATAGCAAACTTCAAATTCTATGTTTTTTTTTTGCTAACTTATTCCAGGTTTGAACTATTGGTTGTTAAATATTGAATGAAAATAATAAGTAATAAATTTTTTATGTAAAAAATACATTTGACACTTTTTAAATTTCTACTTTTAATTAAAAAATTATATTTACATTTAAAAGAACAACCCATTGCTGATTTAAATACCCTTGATTATTTGTTTGTATAGAATAATGCAAACTGAAGATGCTGCAGTAATTTTTAAGAAGTATGAGGAGATGATGGAACTCCTTGGCAAGTAAGTATAAAAAAAGACTTGGCCTAAAAAACTATTTTCTTCAGATTGTTAGGAATCTAGACTTTTTTGCTAAGCCAACCTAGTTTTTATAAGGTCCACAAAATGACTGCTGTGACATACAGTCAAGAATATAAGATCAGTTGAATTACCTATTACCGTACTCGCGCGAATAAGCGCCCCGTTTGAATAAGCGCCCCTCTCAAATAACCGCCCCTCCTAACGTGAAAATTTCCTTAAGCACCCCGTTTGAATAAGCACCCCCTTCTAAATTTGAATAAACGCCACCTCAATAATTCAATCAATCCTGGACTGTGAATGTTGGCATGATTTGAGGTGTGGAGTGGAATCACATTCTCCTTTAGTCAATATCAAAATGAGTATATTTATCTTGGACAGATGAGAGCTCCCTGGACAGACATATATTTCCAACTTTCATCTTTTTACATTGCTAATCTCAATCGGCCGATGGCCAACAAGCTAACCACCACCACTAATTTCATCTGCTATTCTACTGTAATGGTCTATTTCATGAATACTTACCTGGATAAACCGACTAATTGCCATTGTTCCCAAACAGAACACCCCTTCGAAATAAATGGAACAGTCCGACCCAGGGCTTGTCATGACAAGCATGCTCTCTGGACGATTATCTTTTCCGCCGCACCACCATTCGCAATTTGTGGTTTCCTGATGTCCTTATATAATCGTTTTTCATTCAAAATGTGCTTCTTGAATTTAATAAGTTCTCATAAGAACCCCTCGATTTTCTTCCATTTCCATAAGCACCCCCTAAATTTCCAATCTGTTTTAATGAGCGCCCCATTCAACTAAGCGCCCCGTTTGAATAAGCGCCCCTCAAAAGGTGCAAAAAAATATTTTAAGCGCCCGGGCGCTTATTCGCGCGAGTATGGTACCTTTTTCTCTGTTTTGTGTATATCACCAACTGCTACTTCCACCACTAAACAACTATTTTCCATACGAAAAAATTTCAAGTGTAGTAATTTTATTTCAGGTATGAGGTAAAGGTATATGAGAGCTGGACAGCAAATGTAGATGATGTGTGTTCTGTAAATCTTAATCAGCCACTGATCATACGCAACAAAGAAAGTAAGCTGATCTCAGTGAACTTTGACCCTAAACTTGTGGCTGTCCTGCGGGAAGTAAAGTATCTTAATATTCGAAGTGAAGAAAAGATTCCAGACAGTGCGGCAACTATTTATTCTAAACATGAAACACTCCGTCAGTATGTGGCGAACTTGGACTTAACTGTGCAATGGTATAACCGAGTCAGAGAGACGGTGCTAGAGGTGGAATTCCCACTTGTTGAAAGCCAACTTGCTGACATTGACACTCAGCTTGAGAAGGCTGAGGATAATTTAAATTGGAATCAGGAAGAAGTTTGGGAGTACATCCAAAAAACGAGGGACCAGGTTCATGATTTAGAAAAGAGGGTACAAAAATGTAAAGACAATGTTGATGCCATCAAAAAGATAATGGAAGAATGGAGTAAACTTCCATTGTTTGAGAGGAAGGAGAACAAAACTGAATCTCTGTTGTCACTGGATGACAGAGAATCCAAGATCACCAAGAGGTATGCAGAGATCACAGCTGCAGGAGAGAAGATCCACGCTCTTGTCAAAGTAAGTTTATAACCCTCTCTATACCAGGTTTCAGTTTGGCAAATTAGTTTGTGTCATCTGCTACATTGTCTCTGTCTATAGGTGCATCTGTGTAAGATTAGTATATGTGTAATGTCCATGTTAAAAAAACAGGAAGGGTATTAATGTCTTGCTGAACTTATTACGAGGCTGGAACTTTTAGCATCTTGAGACAACCAGTAGGCTTTCAATCTCTGATTATATTTGATTCTTATTTTAGGAAAATCTTGAGCTTTTCAAAGCCGATGCATCATCAGATATCTGGAAGGCATACGTGGATTACCTTGATGACATGGTGGTGGATGGTTTCTTCAACTGCATCCATTGCAGTCTGAACTTCCTTCTGGAAAACACTGATAGCAAGACTACTTTAGCGCCTGTCTTTGAAGCACGCTTGGAGTTACAGGTTCCTGACATGGTCTTCCAACCTTCTCTAGATTATGGTATTGCTGATGGTTTCTATGACCTTCTGGAGATGCTTGTCAGTGACATCTATAAGATGGCATCACTGGTCAAGAGATTGGCAGAACACAGTGGTGCAGAGCATTATCAGGTTTTGTATCGTTTGATTCAATAATGTTGTCTTTCTAATATCCTCTTGTTATTTTATTTTCTTAATCTGGTAAAAACAAATCTCAGAATTTAATTTAAAAGGAATGAAACAATTCAGTTTTTACTTATTTATTTCCGCGAATTTGTAATTTTTTTACCAGGCAATGTAAAAGTTGATTCAAAGAATCTCTTGATTGGTGTGAAACCTTATTATTAAGCTAATAACTACTAAATTTTACAATGTATACATTTTTAAGTAATAAATTTCAAAGTTTAAGTTTATTAGCTTAGCACAGATGGTATATATTTGATGAACGTAAGATTTTCAGTATCAGAGATTTCAAGAATGGCACACCAGTAAACATCATTTTTTTGCCTTCAGACTGATCTGGAGGATATGATGGAACTGTCTGACATGCGTCAAGAGATGATGGATAGGGTACAGACTATCATGAACAAGGCCCAAGAGTACCGCAATTCATATGATGGCTATGCTTACCTCTGGGTAGATGACCGGCAAGAGTTCATGCGCCAGTTCCTTCTGTATAACCACGTTCTCACTACAGAGGAGATCGAGGCACATGCGGAAGATGGCGTTCCAGAATGCCCACCAACTTTAGAACAATTCAAAGAACAGGTAAATTATTGCATCACTGAAGTCAAGTCAAATAACTTTAGAACAATTCAAAGAACAGGTAAATTATTGCATCACTGAAGTCAAGTCAAAACTTCTAAGGTGAAGGAGAGACCATATCAGAGAGATCTGGTATGATAACCCTTCTTAAACTCTTGGTTTTCCCCCTTGCAGCACACACCTGCATCTTTACTGACTTCAGGGAGACAAAAGTAAATATTGGAAATTATCATTTCCAATTTACAGGAGGACTGTTAACATTTGTTAGTTAAATATTTTATAATATTTTATATTACTGTCATTTTTCATGACTTCATTAGGTTGATACATATGAGAAAATATATGGTGAAGTAGATGAGATCATTCCAGTACAGACATTTGACTGCTGGTTCCGTGTCGATGCCAAGCCATTCAAACAAGCTCTACTGAATATTATCAAACGATGGAGCTTCATGTTCAAGCAACATCTCATTGACCATGTCACAAACAGGTAATTGAATTACAATTTTAATTGGTTGGGAGAACAATTGCAAAAGCCAATTTGATCTATGTATAAATTCAGTGTTTTAATTGATTTTATTAGATATCCTTGTTAATAGATGACCCTACAATTGCTGTAGGAGTGATGTTTTGCCCTACCTGACATGTAATCATACTAAATACTCAGTACGTTCCTTAATAAGAAAATAAAAATTTGCAAGTGATTCGGGTGGAATCGAACCTACAACCTCCAGATAACTAGCCTGGTGTCATAACCACTAGACCACCGAGGTTGTGATTAGGGACTATTATTATTATTGGAATCGAAAGTATTAAAAAAGTTATAAATGACAAAATCAGAATGTCCAAAACTAGTTTAGAACTGTACAAACATAATTTGAAATGTGATGCTAATTATTCCACTAGTCTTGCTGCTCTTCAAGACTTCATCAAAGTTGCAGACAGCGGGCTCACCAGCCAAGTTGAGGAAGGTGATTACGATGGCTTAGTAGATGTCATGGGTCATTTGCTGGCAGTCAAAGAACGTCAATCAACCACTGACGTGATGTTTGAGCCGTTGAAGCAGACCATCGAACTACTGAAGACATACGACCAAGAGATGCCGGATGAGGTTCATCTACAGCTGCAGGAATTACCGGAGCAGTGGAATAACACCAAGAAGATTGCCATCACCGTCAAACAACATGTGGCACCGTTACAAGCCAGCGAGGTTGCAATCATCAGACGTAAATGCACATCATTTGATGTAAGTAGTTTGTATGTGTGATGTGTATTTAAACATTAAAGCATGAAAGAGATCCAAAACCATGAATGAAAAGCAAATTGCATGTTTTTTTTTTTTTCTCTCTGGCACATAAAATCAGTATTTATTTAGAATTAATAATAATAATACATTCGAATCAAGTCAATTGTGACGGACTGGACAGGTCTTTATAATTCACAGCATCATGAAACATCTAACAAAAGAAAGACATGTGATATATTTGATCAGACATGTCTGAAACAAACACTATCAAACAGTCATTGCCTTCAGAACCTGACAGACAAACATCTGACATGCCTAAATATGGTCATGATGACATCACATCTTGACCACTTGGGCATACAGCAGTTTTTTGTCTAAGAAAATTTCATATCTGAACAGAGCTTTAGAATGTTGAAGAATGTATTTTAGTCACCATTATGTCAGCATTTACCTTTTAATTAATAAACAAAAGTGTAAATTAAAAATATTTAATTTATTCATTACAGGTTAAGCAACATGAATTCAGGGAACGATTTAGGAAAGAGGCTCCATTTAGGTTTACATTCGAACAGGCATACCCAGCTCTTGACACGGTAAGTCATAGTATACTTATAAATTATTAAGGATGTAATTTATATTTAGATGTATATGTGTTTTTTCCAATGGGAATTATTTGCATAAGATTTAACTAATTTTATCTTGATAAATTATAGATTTCTGGAAAAATGGCAGATTACTGCTTGGGTTTTTTTTTTATAGAAAAAGAAAAAAACTTCTATTCAACAATTTGAAATTTTCTTTTACAGTGCAATCAGGAAATATTTGAGATGGAAACAGAGATGGCTTCTCTACAGGACTCGGCCGGTTTGTTTGAGGTCAACGTACCAGACTACAAACAGCTGAAGGCTTGTAGGAAAGAAGTCTGCATGCTGAAGACACTCTGGGACATGATTATTTTAGTACGCTCCAGCATCGATGACTGGAAGACCACCCTCTGGCAGGAGATCAATGTAGAACAAATGGAGATGGACTGCAAAAAGTTCGCAAAAGACATCCGAAGTCTCGATAAAGAGATGCGTGCCTGGGATGCTTACTGCGGTCTGGACTCAACTGTAAAGAACATGCTGACATCACTCCGTGCTGTCAGTGAGTTGCAGAATGCAGCCATCAGGGAGAGACATTGGCAGCAACTTATGCATGCCACTAAGGTGAATAAAAAGACAGTTATAATAAATTGCTTTAATTAATTGCTTGTGTAATCTATTTATTTACCTTGTGATGGCGATGACACAATGGTGGCCACTACAAGTACCATCCCGTAAAATCAGCAATGCGTATATCAATCAATTACAATACAAGGTAATTTGCTACAACAAAATTAATTTAACTAATATTTTAGGTGCTCTCATTCTCTCAGGAATAAAGGGTTTACATTTTCATTAAAGTAAATAATTTTAATGAATATTTAATTTTATAATTCTAGGTTAAATTCCTAATGGATGAATCAACCACACTTGCTGATCTTCTCGCTCTGAACCTTCACAACTTTGAAGATGAGGTCCGCAACATCGTTGATAAAGCTGTCAAAGAAATGAGTATGGAGAAAGTGCTGAAGGAACTTGATGTCACATGGACTCAAATGGAGTTTGAGTATGAAAAACATCCAAGAACTGGTGTACCAAACCTCAAGTCTAGTGAAGAATTGATAGAAACTCTTGAAGACAACCAGGTAACTAGCCTTTCTAAAATGACAGGTCTAGTCTATTTCGTGAATATTTATCTTGAGAGGTATTTTTTGTGCTTTCCTCATCCAGTTTATCTCATCTTCCAACTTACTTTTTGTTCTTCCTTGATGTCTCAAACTAGTTCTTGGCATCTGGGCTGCTTTCCTTTTCTGTGATTTTTCTCTCTTACAAAATGGCTCAGGACAATTTTTGTTAGCTTGTAAATTGCAGGTGATCGTTCTCTTAGATGAAGACAACATGCTGAACATTGCATCAGACATTGACATTTTTTTTTTTGAGGATGAGAAAATGTGCCAAACATATTACCATCTCCAATCCTAATAACAAATTAGGATTACTTACAAATGGAGGTTCTTTCTCTGTTAATTGTTGATGGAATCAAATATTTAATCATGTAATCAATTATTTCTTGATCGGTAGGTTCAACTTCAAAATCTGATGACATCGAAATACATTGCTCACTTCCTCGAAGAGGTCTCTGGTTGGCAGAAGAAACTCTCTACTGCAGACTCTGTCATCAGTATTTGGTTTGAGGTCCAGAGAACGTGGTCCCATCTGGAGAGTATATTCATTGGGTCTGAAGACATTCGTAGCCAGCTGCCAGAAGATTCTAAACGTTTCGATGGCATCGACACCGATGTCAAGGTAAGGCAGGTTAACATCCTGAGCACTAGATCCATATTGACTAACATTAACATACAATGTGCAACTTCCTCTGGTTCCTGTGGAGCATTCAGCATACAGACCAAGATACATTTATTTTTTTCAAAATAAATCTTTACAAAGAATCATAACACATAATTGATAATTCTTTTGCAGGAATTGATGTATGATGTTGAGAAAACTCCAAATGTGGTTGAAGCCACAAATAAGAAAGGTTTGTTTGACAAACTGGAAGACATCCAGTCAAGGTAAAGATCATTTCTTTGTCTGTGTTCTTTAGGTAAAAGTAGTAGTCCTGTTGATGGCATTAAATTTTGAGAATGATCATTTCAATTATGATAAAGATTCAAGGTTCAAGAACAACTTTTTGTCCCATTTTAAAATAGGAAATTTAGTTTTTCTTTGCAACAGACCTGGTTAAAAATGATAAAATTATATTTATATAGAATCACAAGACAAAACAGCTTGGCAATGATGAGAAATTGTGATGATGTTGAGGATTATGATGTTGATGGTTATGAGTCTATTTCGTGAATACTTACCTGGATAACCGACTAATTGCCATTGTTCCCAAAACGGAACACCCCTTCGAAAAAAATGGAACAGTCCGACCCAAGGCGCCACGTGCGAACCGTCTCCCTAACAAACGTCCTCATCCCTTTTCGACGTTGTTCGAAGTTGGATACATTCTAGCCTTTGAAATTACTAGCAGTCTTTTCAAGCAATTCTGTTCTTATTTTGCCTTGGATTTATTTTCAACTTGACAAGATATCCTTTTTTTATTGTAGTCTCGATCGGCATGTCCGATCGAGATGTTCTGTTGTTAATTCATGAGAATTAAATATTGCAGCTACTTTTTAAAATTTAATTAATTTAATTTTGTCTATAAGATTTAATGGCAAGAAGCACATATTATATAAAATTTATTCTCAAATTTTGAATCTAATTGATATTTTTTAGGTTGTCACTGTGTGAGAAAGCCCTTGCTGAATATCTCGAAACTAAGCGATTGGCGTTCCCACGTTTCTACTTCGTTTCATCGGCTGATCTCTTGGATATTCTCTCAAATGGAAACAATCCATCAACAGTAAGAATTGTTGATCAATATTTTGTATTTTTTAATATACATATTTGCGAAATCCTCAATAGGGAGCTGGGCAAGAAGAAGCATAAGAAGTAATATACTATTAGTAGTACTAAACCTTTTTTTTGTTTTCTTTTTTCCAAGAACTTCCTCACATTTGCAGCATAGAGATTATGCGCTGTGTAAGTTTGCATTTAAAATTTATTATCATTGTTAACTTAAATATTATAATTATAATATTTTCAGGTCCAACGTCACTTGTCTAAGCTGTTTGATAACATGGCGAGTTTGAAGTTTGAGCAAGACGATGAAGGAAACGACACCAAAATCGCCATTGGAATGTACAGTAAAGAAAAGGAATATGTTGATTTCAACCAGCCTTGCGAATGCACAGGACAGGTGAGTCTAAAGAGGGACATCCAGTACTCAAAATGTCTCGCTCTTATTTCGTATTTACTGTCTTTTTGTTTCACATCCAGTACCTAGTATTACTATAATATGGTGGCGACCAATGAAGTTTTTTTAGCATCTCCTATTTTCCATTACTTATTTTTATCTCTCTAATCAGTGGCATATTAGTAGTCTTGAAATGGTAGGGGGTGGGGAGGCATGAAGATGGAGTGCGGGATCGATGATTA
>NW_022731578.1:146719-188799 GCF_011630105.1 Anneissia japonica | reverse complement strand
GATGATAATAATGATAAAAATTTATAGTAGTAGTAGTAATAATGATAAATGATAATAATTTTATTAAATATTAAGGTGATAATACAATTAAACAATAATAATTTGTTGTATCTAAATATGTTAGTTTTTGTTTGTCTAAAACACATTCCAATGCAATTTTTGTTTGTATATAAATATTAATTCTAAATTGTATGTAAGTTTATATTAAAGATGTATTGTCCCATGCTAAATACCAAAAAAATCATAAAAATATTTTTTGAAATTAACTTACCTTTTTTGAAGTAACATAAAAGTTATCAACTTTAACATAGAAATTAGCGTATTTAAAAAATGTCTACCCATCAGTTTACAGCGATAAAAATGATAGGAACACTTTCATTCACTGGAAGTGTTTTATTATTTTTATTATAATTTTTTGGCTTAAAAATCAGGGTACACATTTTTTAAATTCAATAATTTTTATGCACAAGTTAATAGTTTGTATGCTATTGCAATATGAGCAAGTTTATTTCAAAATTATTTTTTGTGATTTTTTGACATTAGCAAGGGACAATACATCTTTAATGAAGATTTTATTGTATGTTAAACCCTGTCCACACTAGAAAATAATAATAATATACACATGTGACATGTCTAATGTCACATCAAAACCATATATAGGAACATCATGACTATATATGGGCATACAGTACAACAGTTTCTTGATTAAGCTTAAATAATCTCGAGAGTGACATAATTACTGTGAACCTTATGTTTTCATTTATAGGTAACACAACTGAACACATTGATCACAATGTTGATCGGAAATCTGAACTCGGGCGATCGTCAAAAAATCATGACCATCTGCACCATCGACGTGCACGCTCGCGACGTAGTCGCCAAGCTGATCGCCATGAAGATCGACAGTGCCCAGGCCTTCCAGTGGCTTAGTCAACTGCGCCATCGCTGGGATGATGAAAAGAAGCAGTGCTATGCTAACATCTGTGACGCCCAGTTCAGATACTCCTACGAGTACCTAGGAAACACTGCCAGGCTTGTGATTACTCCATTAACAGATAGGTAAGTTTGTGCTTTAAAGTGTGCCTCTCCAGCGCCAAACAGAGGGGAGGGGGGCCAAAAAAGCCTTCACGGAAACTCATAATGCCTCCAATTGCTAGTTGTTTTTGGTACGCTTTTTCCCAGCCTTGGATTTGTTACACATTTTTAAAAATTCTTGTCAATATTTACAGAATGCACTGATAGTTTTTCTGTACTGAACTTACCTAAAACTTTTGTATATGAAAGTAGGTGGAGCAGTGGTAGTTTGGTAGACGTATGCAATAAAACACTGGAGGCACAACTTTTTGTTACACAAGCTTGTGCCAGCAGTCCATTCCGGCTTCATCAGGTGCAGACAAAAATTAAAACTAAAACTTTTGGAACCATTTGTCCCAGTGCATTGCATGAGAATGTCCAACACCAAGCCAACTTCCTTATTCCCTTTTTGCCCATGTGCGAAATCTCACCAGCAAAGGTGCAGCAAGTTTGCCAGTCACCTCTGGCACATAATCCGAAGTTTGTTTCTCCTTCTAAAGTCAACTAATTATTTATTTATTTATTTATTTATTTGTATCGGTGGTACTCACAGTCAGTGATGTGGTCTTACAAAATACACAAAAGAAAAAGGAGAAAAGAATTTTAACATTAACAATCAATACTTAACTAAATACTTATTATTAAGTATTATTAAATTCTTATTATTCTTAAGAAAAGCACTAAAACTCCAATGGAACAGTTTTAACAAAATGAGCCAAAGGAGATCAAAAGGAGTTGTAATTTCTCATCTGTATTCGAAGTTATAAAAATTGTCTATGTTTGAGGATCATTACAGAGAGAAAGGTCTTCTTTAAGGATCATCAGCTCTTCCTTTCCGGAAACTATCAAGAGCTTTACAATTAAACAAAAAGTGTTTAACATCTTCGACCTCACCGTTTTTACACAGCGTGCAAAGACCTGTGTTAATTAACGTATGTGATTGGACGAGAATTAAACGTTCAAAATTATAAATACTTACTTTTAACTGAAATTATGACAAGTAATGTTCGTTAAATTTTAGGTGCTACATAACCTTAACCCAGTCTCTCCATTTGACAATGAGCGGTGCTCCAGCGGGGCCAGCAGGAACCGGAAAGACTGAAACGACTAAAGATTTAGGACGTGCTCTCGGCATCATGGTCTATGTATTCAACTGCTCAGAACAGATGGACTACAAGGTATTGAAATCTTCATTTACAGATGTTTAGAGGAAAGGGCGAGTGATTGATTATTAGTGTATTTATTTTTTATTCTGTTATTTATATTTTCATTCATGTAAAAAGATATTTAGTTTAGTTTATTCCAACATCGATTGATGTATTCTTCTTAACATTTGGCTTTTGTTTTCTTACTTCAGTCTTGTGGTAACATTTACAAGGGTTTGTCACAAACTGGTGCATGGGGTTGCTTTGATGAGTTCAACAGAATATCTGTAGAGGTACTCTCGGTTGTAGCTGTCCAGGTAGGCTATTCGAGGTTATGCTCAACACAGCATATTATTATTACCTACGTATTTATTCTTGAAAAGAACTTTACTGCCATTGTCTATTAAAAAGACAGGGTTTGTTTTCTTATCAAGTGCATACATTGAGCTACAGTATGTTTGTTGGTTTAGGCCCTTCTAAAACTTGGTGATACGATTTCCGTGCATGGTGAAAAGATTGGTAGGAACAGGGTCTCAACATGAAAGATCCTTTCTTGTCCTCAAATTCAGAGTGTACCATATTAAATATTATTAGCTTCAAATGCTACTCAATCGCCATTTAATCCTTACACTTTGACATGAAAATTAATGTTGTCAAACCATACGATGATAAAATGGGCGCCTTTGAGGTAATTCTTTAAAGTTGATATTGCGATAGTAATGGTTTGGGTGGGACTGCTGTTGTGCAGTTTTGAATTGTTTAAAATGATGAAAGGAGTGGAAACATTTGTTTCTGTTTGTTTTTTTGTAGGTTAAATGTGTCCAGGATGCTATTCGTGACAAAAAGAAACGCTTCAACTTCATGGGCGTGGAGATCAACTTGGTTCCCACCGTCGGAATCTTCATCACCATGAATCCAGGTTATGCTGGCAGAACTGAACTTCCAGAGAATCTTAAGGCCTTATTCAGGTACAAGCTACAGTCTGTAGTCTAATCTACAGTTAATAAAATAATATCAATATTAACAATTTTTGATTCAAATATCATTCATGTTAACAGTAGCACTAGTCATGTAGCAAAGAACAAATGGACATTGTTTGAAACACTTGTATGAATTATTTTTATTGTTTGATTTTTCAGACCTTGTGCTATGGTTGTGCCAGATTTCGAATTGATCTGTGAAATTATGTTGGTGGCTGAAGGGTTCTTGGACGCAAGACTTTTGGCTAGGAAATTCATTACTCTCTACACCCTCTGCAAAGAGTTGTTATCCAAACAGGTTAGCACTGCTCTTTGATATCATAATAGTAGAGAATACTGGTAATGTTAGGTATCAGTGACGTATGATACAACCAGCAAAGGAATAATAATGGTGTGTTTAGGTTTGTGATTATGCAATAGCAGATCGTGATTCCATTATAACCAGTGTTCATTGCAGTATGCCAAGCATGCTAGCTACATCAAATAAGATGACATATACGTGTCTGTTAGCTTATGCCTGTAAAACCAGATAAAAAATTTTCAATTATTATTATATCTGGCAACTTTCCCTTTTTTTTAGGATCATTACGATTGGGGATTACGTGCCATCAAATCTGTACTGGTCGTCGCAGGTTCCCTGAAAAGAAGCGACAAGGACCGTCCCGAAGACCAAGTACTGATGAGGGCGCTGCGTGATTTCAACATACCAAAGATTGTGACCGACGACATGCCCGTTTTCATGGGATTAATCGGTGACCTGTTCCCCTCGCTGGACGTGCCACGTAAACGTGATCTGAACTTTGAGAAGGTCGTAAAGCAGTCAACCATTGATCTGAAATTACAAGCAGAAGACAACTTTGTGTTGAAAGTGGTACAACTGGAAGAGTTGCTCGCTGTCAGGCATTCGGTGTTCGTCATCGGTAACGCAGGAACAGGCAAAACACAGGTAAATGACCGCAAATGTACAGTATAAGGCAAATCTAATGTTATTGTTGTCTTGATTTATTAGGGAATTTATGCAACACAAGACAGGAATCAGTAGGTGATGGCGCTTCATATGGGGTTTGCCAATGCCAAAATCAGCATTGGTAACTAAGACAAGAAAATTGACTTTTTGATATATTCATATTCTTTACATTATTCTTTAAAATGTATTACAGCTTCTCTGTACTAAAGTATACGATACTGGCACATTCTTATGCTCATTACTCCGTTTATCAAGTAGGGACTACCCTAGCTTCGGCATGCCAGTGCTCATATAGTGTAGTGATGATGATAATGATATGATAATGATTAATATTAAGATATTGATTATGATAGTATAGTGTAATATTAATAATCATCAAATGTTTGCAATACTCTGAATATGGATGCTAATTATTTTTTTCCAAATCTTATATTATTTCTTGTATAACCTGTGTTAACAACTGTTATACTTATGTGCTCAGAATACGATACACAAAGCATATAAATTATAATCCTTATCTACTTTAATAATGATAACAGTATAATTCATAAGAACAACATTAAAAATCAAAATCAGATCTTTCCATTTATATTGCGCCATTCCAACAATCGTTGCTCGTGGCGCAGTGGACTAGATGTTGCACTTTTTAATAACTTTCTCCTCCCCTGAGGGTCGACAAGAATAATAATAATAATAATAATTAATAATAATAATAATTATAATAATAATATGCGCACTAAGTCGGACTTAAGGGGGAATATATTTTGTATTATATTCCCCCTTAACGTCATTTTTTTTAATTGTTTTCTAATTTCTCCATTGTCTAAGTTCCCCTTAAGGTAGGTTTTAGTAACAATAATAATAATAATAATAATAATAAAAATAATAATAATAATAATAATAATGACTTGATTATCCTTGATTGATAGGTGTTGAAAGTACTGAACAAGACATATTCCAACATGAAGCGCAAGCCGGTGTTAATTGATCTCAATCCAAAAGCTGTCACCAATGATGAGTTATTTGGTATCATCAACCCAGCCACCAGAGAATGGAAAGATGGTGAGATAATTAATCTACTTATCTATTTTGTAAATACTTACCTGAATGAACCGATATATGCCAATATCCTTTTAGGAACTTAATCAAAGCTAATGGAATCGTCCGACCCATAAAAATGTTATGTAACATTCAGACGATTCCATTATTTTCAAGGTAAGTTCCAAAAAGTAAATCGGCATACATTGGCTCATCCAGGTAAGTATCTCACTGATCATAGACAACATCACTTCTGATTTGTGTGATTTTTGGTCTTCCCAATGAGAAGTAAAAAGCAATCCAAAGACATAATATCTCTCAAATCCTTTCTTGCTCAGACCATGGTCCTCAACTGATGTCAAATTATCTTGCCATCTCCCCTTCCCCATCCAAACATTCCTTTTGCCTCTCATTTCCCCATTTCTTCTACTGATTTCTTTTCATTTAGGTGCAACAATAATTTCTAATTTGAAGCGTGTAGATCAATCATTATCTTGTCTGTACTTTTAGGCTTGTTCTCTAACATCATGCGGGACATGAGCAACATCTCGCACGACGGACCCAAGTGGATCGTACTGGATGGTGACATTGATCCCATGTGGATTGAGTCCCTCAACACTGTCATGGATGACAACAAGGTATGGAGAAATGGGAGGAGTATGGCTCTGTCCACCCTGTTATGTATTTTATGGGGGAAAATCACATAGTTGTGTATAGAACATTATGGCGCTTGGTTCGTATAGAATGATGATGATCAGGGGCGGATCCAGGATTTGAAGGAGGGTGGGGAGTTCAAAATGTGTCCCAGGAAAATTTTTACTCTTCCTATGCGGCTGGAAGTGAGCTTTCCCGAGTTCTGAGGTGTCTTTTAATGACTTTTAAGCCTCAAATTATTAATTGTTTTTTTTCTTTTTTTAGGTGGCCTGAGCTTAAGTGTCTCCGGACCTATACAGGCCTCCATTCATTTATCAATCAAAAAACAAAATTTTCTTTTTTCGCTTGTGAAATGTAAATAATTGATTGATAATGATGAATAAACAGAATAAACAGTAAAACAGTAAGTTCTTTAAAATTCAAGGGTTCCCCCTCTTGAAAAAAGTCGGGTAACTTCATCTCATTCTTATTACAGAAGAGTTATGTTTCGACGTCCAACGAAAAAATTAATTTTATTTAATTGAAGGCTAGTTAAGCTTAAAACCTTGCCAACTTAGGCCTAGGTAAGTTAGCATGCCTTTTGTAGGCCAGGACCCAGTAGTATTTTTTTTATGTTTCTTCATGGGGAGGGGAACCCCCATATCTCAACTCTAATTGTTAATGATTTATTTCTTTTTATTCTAAAGCACTTGAAATATTATAACATGAACTATACAAAAACACTATATATCCTGTCTCTTATACACATCTAGATGTGTATAAGAGACAGGTACAACCCCATACTCTAATCCGTCAGCACATGGATTACAGACATTGGTACGACAGAGTCAAGCTAAGTCTGAAAGAGATACACAACTGTCAGTACATCTCCTGCATGAACCCGACATCTGGTAGCTGTCTCTTATACACATCTAGATGTGTATAAGAGACAGCCTCAACACTGTCATGGATGACAACAAGGTATGGAGAAATGGGAGGAGTATGGCTCTGTCCACCCTGTTATGTATTTTATGGGGGAAAATCACATAGTTGTGTATAGAACATTATGGTGCTTGGTTCGTATAGAATGATGATGATCAGGGGCGGATCCAGGATTTGAAGGAGGGTGGGGGTGGGGAGTTCAAAATGTGTCCCAGGAAAATTTTTTACTCTTCCTATGCGGCTGGAAGTGAGCATTCCCGAGTTCTGAGGTGTCTTTTAATGACTTTTAAGTTCTTTAAAATTCAAGGTTTCCCCCCTCTTGAAAAAAGTCGGGTAACTTCATCTCATTCTTATTACAGAAGAGTTATGTTTCGACGTCCAACGAAAAAATTAATTTTATTTATTTGAAGGCTAGTTAAGCTTAAAGCCTTTGTCCGATCTGCCAACTTAGGCCTAGGTAGGTTAGCATGCCTTTTGTAGGCCAGGACCCAGTAGTATTTTTTTTTGTTTCTTCATGGGGAAGGGAACCCCTGAATCCCCAATAATGATGATGTCAACAGTGAAAGTGACTTCAATCTGTCATTTTTTTTTATTGGAATCATGATTTTCTGTCATTGCAGTGACTTCCTGATGTAATTACATTTCTCTTTTTTTAAGTTATCTTTTTTTTATTTTGATGGGAGTAAATTATGCGTTCCTAAATTGTATTGATTTATGACTTTGTTTATCTGGTTCTTTATACAGGTGCTGACATTGGCTAGCAATGAACGTATTCCACTAACACCAAGTATGCGTCTTCTATTTGAGATCAGTCACCTGAAGACCGCCACCCCGGCCACTGTGTCTAGAGCTGGTATTCTGTATATCAATGCTTCTGATTTGGGCTGGAATCCGTAAGTTTCTCTGTAGGATAAATAATTACTTCCATTATCAGTGGACTTCCTCATTTGTCAGTCAAGTCATATTTGACCAATAGGAACTTGCTATTCACTCAGTATGAACAAACACATGTTTATCGAAAAATTTAGCTTGTGAAACATTGCAGGCGCAAAACGGTAGATCCAAAGCTGCGATAGATTGAGAGCAAACAGTTTTAGTAATCTTTATCATATTTTTTTTAGAAATGGCCACTACATAGGTATTAATGTTATTATTCAATAATAATTATATTATTATTATTCAATAATAATTATATTATTCTATACTAAGCCAGGGACTGCCAACCTAAGTTGATGTGCCACTGTGGTAGCCACATTAAACAGTTCTAATTTCTAATATCTTGCATTTACAAGACAGAACTATTTCATATCATAGATGTATCATTTAATATTTGACCTCACTGACTTATTTAAATAATAATTATTAATAATTTTAAAATAACTTTATTAACTCTAAATTATTTTGTTGAATTTTTTCAGGGTTGTTACCAGCTGGATTGACACACGTGAAGTGCAGTCTGAAAGAGCGAACCTAACCATCCTTTTTGATAAGTACCTGCCACCAATCCTGGAGACACTCAGGGTACGATTCAAGAAAATCATTCCCATTCCAGGTAACTATTAACCTCACCAATAGGCTCCAGACATTTGATTTGTAAAAGTAACCACTAAGATACAACTTGATAGAATATTTCAAAATATTATGCATTTTTTTTCTTTTCAGAGCAAAGCATGGTGCAGATGCTGTGTTACCTACTCGAATGCCTCCTAACACCTGAAAACACCCCACCAGACTGTCCGAAAGAACTGTACGAATTGTACTTTGTGTTTGCCTCCATCTGGGCCTTTGGTGGCGCTATGTTCCAGGATCAGCTCGTGGACTATCGTGTGGAGTTCAGCAAATGGTGGATAACAGAATTCAAGACCATCAAATTCCCCAGCCAAGGCACCGTCTTTGATTACTACATTGATCAGGAGTCCAAGAAGTTCCTGCATTGGTCTGAAAGGGTTCCTAAGTTTGAGCTTGACCCAGAGATGCCTCTTCAGGTGAGAAGAATGTTTGAAGTTTATTGAAAATACATTCATTCCTCTGTTGAAATCTGTATACAAAAGCTCTTACTTTTTATTTAATGTGTTTTACTTGGTATTCTATATACTGTAGTTAAGTTTATATTATTGTTGTTGGTTATTTATATTGAAGCGCTTAGAAGCTGTGTTTTACCATGAAGCACTATATAAAAAGACTTGTGTCATTATTATTTTTTTTAGTGTTTTTTATTACTGTTTATTTTAATAACTTATTACAATTATCTTCATTTTTCTTATTAGCAGTCAATAATGTAGATAAAAAATCTATTACTTTTTATATATAGTCTTTGTATCCATATTTTGCCCTGACAAATTTGTTAACTAATCGTGTTTCTCTAGGCTGTCCTGGTACACACCGCAGAAACGACTCGTATCCGTTTCTTTGTGGATCTACTGATGGCCAACGGTCGCCCAGTGATGCTTGTAGGAAATGCAGGTCTCGGCAAGAGTGTGCTCGTTGGCGACAAACTGAACTCTTTGTCTGAAGATTACATGGTTGCAAATGTACCTTTCAACTACTATACAACTTCAGATATGTTGCAACGTAAGTTGAATTTATAGTGAAGTAGTGTTCTTCTCAGGTACCATGACACTTAGCAGGGGTGGATCCAGCGAAAAAATTTGGGAGGGGCGATGCAGCATGCGAAGCATCAAACCGGGGATGGGGGTGCTGTGGCAAAATTAATTGTAAAATAAAATTAATACAACTACTCAAATTACAACTTTTATAGAGGTATCATTCAGTGCTGTCAATACCATTTTCTTTTTTCCCTCCCCTCTTCCTTCTTTACTTTTTCTCCCTTCTCCCATCTGGATCCACCCCGGCTTTTTGCATCCCTGTGACATTTGACTCTTACGTTTGAAGGTCACCATGATTGTGTATAAATTACTATGAGGATGGTAAATAGAAGAGGAAGGTAGGTACAATATATGCTCATGTTGTAGGTGGTTGAGATTTTAAGTAATTTTTTTGTTTTTGTTTTTTTGTTTTACAGGTGTGCTGGAAAAACCACTGGAGAAGAAGGCTGGTCGTAACTATGGTCCACCAGGAACTAAGACACTTGTCTATTTCATTGATGACATGAATATGCCAGAGGTAAGTTGTGTCAAAATTTTTATTCACATATTCATCTCATTGTATTTTCATCAATATCGCTTACCCAGTCAGTAAGCCCTCCCCCACCATCCCCAAAATGTTTGTAAATTGAAGAAAAATGGAATGAAATGAAAATGTACATTAAATTTGAAGTCCAAGATTGCCATAGACATAACATTTCAGAAATCAGCCCCAACCATGGTGGGCTGAGATGTCTGGACCCTCCGTCTATAAAAATACCTTTCTTGGGCCCTCTATTTTGAATTCCTTGATTTTCTATTGGTTACCAGTGCTGTGTAGATAAACCTTCTCTTATGGTATTTGTTACTTGAGAAGTAACAATCTAGAAACAAAAATCACCAAATTTTTATTGATTTATCAAAACAGGTTGACACGTATGGCACAGTACAACCCCATACTCTAATCCGTCAGCACATGGATTACAGACATTGGTACGACAGAGTCAAGCTAAGTCTGAAAGAGATACACAACTGTCAGTACATCTCCTGCATGAACCCGACATCTGGTAGCTTCACCATCAACTCTAGACTTCAGCGTCACTTCTGTGTGTTTGCCCTGAGTTTCCCCGGTCAAGATGCTTTAACCACCATCTACAACAGCATCTTCAGCCAACATCTGCAAATCGTCGGCTGTACCAACAACATCCAGAAAATGAGTTTAACTGTTGTGACGGCGGCACTGGACTTGCACAAGAAAGTCACCAGTTCATTCCTGCCAACTGCCATCAAGTTCCATTACATCTTTAATTTGAGAGATCTCTCCAACATCTTCCAGGTAACTATCCATCATTTTTTTAAGCTCTGTCCGCACTATAAAATTTTATGAGACAAATTTGTGTGATGTGCCCATATATGGGCATGATGATATATTACACCCAAATATGGGCATGTCACATTTTATTGTCCCATAGGTAAGTTGGAAGTGTGGACATAGCTCTAACATTTTTATTTCAGGTCCTTCTACCTCATCCCAAAGTCTACTCTGTCTGGGTTATGTTATGATATATACCATATTTGTTTGAATAAATGCCCCGCTTTAAATAAACACCCCCCTCCCTCCTAGAGCCTAATTTTTTTTTTAAATTCCTCCCCCGAATCACCCGGACTCCAGTAGAATTACACTTACAATAAGTCTTAAATAGATCACACAGTGACACATTTTGTTTTGACGGTAATTATTTGTTGTACCTGTAGTTTCACATTTACAGTGAAATAGAGGGGCATTTATTTGAGTATATACGTATCCATTTTATATCAAAGGAAATAAATGCCTACCTTGAATAAATTCCCCCTCAAAAACCCTTCTCAACAATAAATGCCCTAGGGTGTTTATTCAAATAAATACGGTAATAATAATGATTAATAATATGCAGTATCTTATAGGCCTCAGTAAATGATATAATTGTGTTATTCTTTTAGGGGTTGCTGTACTCTAGTCCCGAGTGCCTGAAGACACCCAGTGATCTAGTTCGGCTTTGGATGCATGAATCCGATCGAGTCTACGGTGACAAGTTCATCGATGAAAAAGACATTGAAACATTCCAAAAAGTTTTGGTAGATTTTGGCAAAAAATATTTTGAGGTTAGTTACCTATCAGTTACCATAATTGTATTTGTGTTAATATTGTATAATGTTTATGGATGTAGTGTTCTAATGGTTGATACATTGAATTACATTGAATTTGATTCTATCTTTTAGTGTATCACATCCAATCACAAGTAAGAAACTCAGGATGTTTTAATTTTTAACAAAGAAGGCATGATTAATATTAGCTCACAATGGATCACCATGTGACAACCTATATATCTCAACTCTAATTGTTAATGATTTATTTCTTTTTATTCTAAAGCACTTGAAATATTATAACATGAACTATACAAAAACACTATATATCATTGTACTGTTATTTTTATTAATTTTTTTTATATTGTTATTTCTTTTATTCTTAAGTTATTTCTATTATAAATATTTTGATTACCCTTGAACAGGGGTTTAGCCAGAAAAACGAAATAGGCCGTCCAAATATGCTTTAGTTTAATGCAACATTTGATAGATTCAAAGAATATAAAGAATTTGCTAAAGGTAGACCAGGGCAAACTAGGCTAGGCGAGCTGAGTATACCAAGCTGTCGCGGTAAAATTGGTCGTCCTAAATACTTTTTGGCCGTCCAAAAGACAGCTGGACGGCTCGCTGGCTAAGCCCTTACCCTTGAAATGCCAGAAGTTGATATTAATTTTTTTATAATGAAATTGCACTGTTATTTTTATATTTGATATTGTTATTACTTTTATTGTCATCCATTGCTATTATAAATACAGTTGAACTTGCCTAAGTCAAATCCAAAATGCCATTGAAATATTGTTTGACTTAGATAAAATTTGACTTACAGATTGTTAATGGAAAACACAACAATTAGGCATGTAAAATAAGATCGACTTAGAAATTATTCTACTTAGGTTCAGTCAACTTAGGCAAGTTTAACTGTAATTTTATTATATCTAAAATTGCAGTTGATATCAGTTTTTAAAATGTTCTTTTTAGGATGTTGATGAGGATACATTTACTAAAAAGCCCAACATCTTTTGCCATTTTGCCGGTGGCATTGGTGATCCAAAGTACCTCGCCGTTCCTGGCTGGGATGAGCTCAGCAAGATCCTAGTGGAAGCCTTGGACAGTCACAATGAAATCAATGCTGTTATGAACCTGGTGCTCTTTGAAGATGCCATGCAACATGTGTAAGTTAGAGGGCGCTGTTCTATACATTTGATGTCACTTGGTGGAAGGTCTTATGCCCTGTCCAGACTATCGAATGTGACATGCCTAAATATGGTCAACATCATGACCATATATAGGTACATCATGACTATATATGGTCAACATCATGACCATATATAGGTACATCATGACTATATATGGGCATACAACAGTTTTTTTGTCAAAGACAATTTTCTAATCTGGACAGACCTTAAGCCGTAGCAAGATATATATATTTTTTTATTTTATTTTATCTTTTTATTTTTTATTTTTTATATAGTTATACTTAAAAGAGGCCTTCTATTATTATATTTAATTTTCTCTATATAGTATGTTACTTATGTTTTATATAAAGTATAACTTATGTGAGTTTCATTTATAAATTAATGTGATTATGGAAATAAAAGGCTTGGCAAAGAAAAAAAAGGATATATTTTCCAATTACTTTCAGGATATAGGCTTTCTTGTAATATCTTTAGTAAAAGTTTAATAGTTTGGTTTATATTTTTGCATGACAACATACAAATTGAATACTTTACAAAGCTAGACTGTGCTAATATATGAATTGAATATGAAGCTTAAAGAATGGAATATTCATTTAACAAATAAATAATGAGAATTTAACGATGGTGAATTTGAATTTTGAAGATTGAGAACTTGGTATCAAAATATTATATAATAATCAATCGTATAAAAATTAAAAATATACAATAATAATTGGGTTAGAAATGTTATTACAACTATGATTTGGTTCTGTACTCTTTATATCTTTTTCTTTTTCCACCTTGTTTAGTTGCCGCATCAACCGTATATTGGAGTCGCCACGAGGCAATGCTTTATTAGTAGGTGTTGGTGGAAGCGGTAAGCAGAGTTTAGCCCGTCTTGCGGCTTACATAAGCAGTTTAGACGTTTTCCAGATTACACTCAAAAAGGGCTATGCAATACCTGATCTAAAGGTAATTATAATTGTGATAATTTACTTAGTTTTTCTGTATTTTTTCTTAGTTTTTGTATTTTTGTTATCACATCTTACTTGTATGTGTTCATTTTTATATACAAACATTGTTGTAGAGCATTCGGGTGGAGCTGTAGCCTGGTGGTTAAAATTCAATCAATTAATTATTTAATCAGTCAATTAATCAACCTGTCTTTTATTATTTTGTATTCATAAAATCAGTCAAGCAAATTTCTTATTCTTTCATTGATGAATATTTATTCACAGTTTTAATCTTTACATTGATATATTTGTATATTATATTAGTCTAAAATGTGGCTTCTGCCAAAAAAAAAAAAAAAAAAAAACAATATTGTAGTTACATTGACTGTTTTTTTGTTTGTAGTTACATTATTATATTAATGATGATATTGTTGAATTTTCAATCCTGAATGATTTTGATCACTGTTAGTAATTTTAGTATGAAGATTTTGGTTGATTATTCTTAGAATATAAAAGAAAACAGTTAATAAGTTAAATTTATGAACTTGCTAAATGTTTAATTCTGCACATGTATAAATCATGAATTCAAAAAGAATTTCCTGGTAATTATTTTTTTGATGGTCATTTTTAGGTGGACTTGGCCGCCCAGTGCCTGAAAGCTGGTCTCAAAGGTGTCGGTACCATGTTTCTGATGACAGATGCCCAGGTTGCTGATGAGATCTTTCTGGTGTTGATCAATGATCTCTTAGCATCTGGTGAAATTCCAGACCTGTTTCCAGATGATGAGGTGGAGAACATCATTGGTGGTGTCAGGAATGAGGTCAAGTCAACTGGTCTACAGGATACAAGAGAGAACTGCTGGAGGTTCTTCATAGAAAGACTTCGAAGACAATTAAAGGTAATAGAAGCATGTGACATGCCTAAATATTGTCGTGATGACATCACATCATGACCATATATAGCCACATCATGACTATATATGGGCATACAACAGTTTTTTGACAAAGAAAATTGGATAATCTGGACAGAGCTTACGAAAAAAGTCATCAAAATGGAATGATATTTATATTTAATACAAAGTTGATCTTCAAAGATATTGCATAAATTTTACTGAATGTGGACAACAAATTATCTTCGGAGATTGAAATATTACTACTTTATAATAAAAATAATGAAAGACTAAAGATGTAAAATGACCTAACAATTGCCCTCCGCTGTTTGTCACAGAATAATTAATACAGCAAATGAAATTTGCTTTCCCGGTACAATAAAAAAAACAAAATACTAATAATATATTCTACAGAATAATAATAGAATAGGCTACACAGAAATTATAAAAAATAAATAGAGCAAAAAAAAAACCAAAAAAAATGCTAAACAAATTTATCGTTCGACTTTTTTAAATTTTGTATTTCATTTTTCTCGCATCTTCTCTCGCATTAGGTTGTGTTGTGCTTTTCACCCGTTGGTAACACTCTGCGCGTCAGAAGTCGTAAGTTCCCTGCCGTTGTCAACTGCACATGTATCGATTGGTTCCATGAATGGCCACAAGAAGCTCTGGTCTCTGTCAGTAAGAGGTTCCTTGAAGAAGTCGAGCTGCTACCAGTAAGAATAAAGATTACAATTTTTATTTAACTATAAATATTAAAATAATTTGATATATTTAAAAAATACTAATTTGTCACTGTCATTTAACTATGTTACGATTGATTGATTTTTTTCAGAGCGAGATAAAATTTTCTGTGGCAGAGTTCATGGCTTATGTACACACAAGCGTGAATGAGACCAGTAAGATGTACCTCCAAAATGAACGCCGTTACAATTACACCACACCAAAGAGTTTCCTTGAACAAATTAAACTCTACCAGAATCTTCTGACAGTCAAAAGTCATGAGTTGACGGCAAAGATGGAACGTCTGGAGAATGGTTTAACAAAACTGCAAAGCACTGCACAACAGGTAAAGTGGAAAATGACATCTGATGATTGATTAAGTGGTGATGGACAGATGATATTGACACAGTTAATGTAGGTTAAGTGATGCTGGACAGTTTATGGTGGTGTTAGTGCTGATAAATACAGTAAAGTACCTTATCCAAAGATGAAAGCAAGTAAAGCATTGGCAGGTTTCTCATCTCAGATGAAGATGATGTATAGATATCTATGATATTGTTTAATTGTGGTTAAAAGATGATGGTAAATATAAGTAGTATAAAAAACCTCAACATTCTCCCTTTTCCAAAATAGGTGGATGATTTAAAAGCTAAATTAGCCTCTCAAGAGGTTGAACTAACCCAGAAGAACGAGGATGCTGACAAACTGATCCAAGTGGTGGGCATCGAGACAGAGAAGGTCAGTAAAGAAAAGGTGGGGGCAGCTGAAGAGGAAAAGAAAGTAGCAGTGATTGCAGAAGAGGTCGGCAAGAAAGCCAAGGAATGTGAAACAGATCTTGCCAAGGCAGAACCTGCACTTATTGCTGCCCAGGAAGCTCTCAACACTCTTAACAAGGTAACATTTTAATTTAGAAATAACATTAGTTGAGTACTCATAGACATAGAAGCTTAGAACTGTTATATTTGTGATTTTTCTAATGCTAAAGAAGATGTGAGGTTGGAATATTATTGTGATGTTAGCAACAGTGGGTATTGATGAGGCAGGGAAGAAGATGAGGTTGCCCTAAGGAATAGCCCTAATTTAAATGTATTTTAAAAAATATTAAAAAAAAAAACATTTTGATATGAGTTTGCATCAGGAAAACATAAGTGATGTTTTGCCCTACCTGATGTGTTATCGTGCCGAATACTCGGTACGTTCCCAAATACTTGTGAAAAAAATTTGCAAGTGATTCGGGTGGGAATCAAACCCACGACATCCAGATAACTAACTTGGTGGCATATAACCACTAGACTACCGAGCTTGCGCTAAGTGACTAGTGTTGAATCTGATCCCCAAGTCGCAGCGGATACTACAAATGCTATTTTGAGGTGAGTATGCTTCTGGAAAATATCACAGGAGTGATGTTTTGCCCTACCTGACGGGTTATCCTACCAAATACTCAGTACATTCCCAAATACTTGCGAAAAAAATTGCAAGTAATTCAGGTGGGAATCGAACCCACGACCTCCAGATAACTAGCCTGCTGCCATATAAAGAAATTACAATAAACGCTATGTGTCACTGTAGGCCATACAATTTCAATATGAACTTTTCACTTGTTTTTTTAGACCAATCTTACAGAATTGAAGTCATTTGCTACACCTCCGCCAGCTGTCCTGTTGGTTACTGCAGCTGTCATGTGCCTACTGGCACCAAACGGTAAAGTGCCGAAGGATCGAGGCTGGAAAGCAGCCAAATCCATGATGCAAAAGGCAAGTCAAACCTATTACAATTTTTCAAGGTCTTTTAATATTAGGTTTCACATGGCATATTTGTGGTGATTTTATGCCACTTATGTTGCTCTATCAACATTCAGTGTCTTTGTTTTTTAACTTGATCAGTTCATCTCTTTGGCAGTCTTGAACTTGAACTGGCTTTGGTTCCTTGAATACTTCCTTCCAGAAAGTCTTCTGAGTCAAATTCTTTGACATCTCCACCGTCAGCATCTGTGCACTAGCCCAGAAAGTGGGAATGTTGGTCTCATAGGAGTTTATTTTGTAAATATTAACCTGAATAAATCGACTAATTGCCACGGTTCCTTTAACACTCTTACAGTACAACAAAATAGAACTGTCTGATTGTCCAAGCACATGACTGCGCCCAACAAGCATTATCCTCATTCCTTTGTCAACTGCCAAGCACCTTAAAAACAATCTACAGCTTCATACGTTCTATATTATAAATGTATTTTGTTTTATTGCATATAGGTTGATGCCTTTTTGGATTCCTTGTTGAATTACGATAAAGAAAATATCCCAGATGGTTCGCTGAAGGCAGTGCAAGAGTACCTCAACAACCCTGAGTTTGACCCCGAGCTGATCAAGACCAAGTCGGCTGCTGCTGCTGGCCTCTGCTCATGGGGTTTGAACATTGTTACCTTCTACAATGTGTACTGTGATGTAGAACCCAAGAGGAAGGCTCTGCAGAAAGCCAATGATGAACTCAGTGCTGCTCAAGAAAAGCTTGCTGTAATTACTGCTAAAATTGCTGTAAGTCTATATACACCATTTTCGCTAAATTTGAAGTCAAAATTTCCCAAGAACCTGGCAGCTACCACTGGGGGACATCCGGAGGCCTAGGCATTTTGCTGTACATAGTTACCAGCGTTTATTTGTGCTCAGTGAGTGTTGCACGACCTTCTTGTTTTAGAGGCCTAGAATGGTCTTTTAAAACAAAATGCAAAAAAAAAAAAGAAGAGAAAATAAGGGCGCATTAAACCTGCAATGTTTTTGGTTGTTAAAGTGCTCAAAATAACATATGTCAAGAAAAGCATAATGTGCTCAGACTAGGCAGCTGGATGTCGGACATTAAAAAGTTGGTGGCGCTGTTTCAAAGTAGACCTGATAAAATGGTATATTGGTTGTGCCTTGTGAAAAAAAGACGATGATCGACATTATCTGTGTAGTTGTCATTACAGCCACCATCATCATTGTCAACATTATAATCACCAATCATCATTATTCCCATCATCATCTACATATCTTTACATCCAGAGGTGGCGCTGTTTCAAAGTAGACCTGATAATATGGTATATTGGTTGTGCCTTGTGAAAAAAAGACGATGATCGACATTATCTGTGTAGTTGTCATTACAGCCACCATCATCATTGTCAACATTATAATCACCAATCATCATTATTCCCATCATCATCTACATATCTTTACTGTTACCAGTTATGTAGTCATTTATTTCCCATCTAATATCCTGGCCTGTCATGGTACAGAAGTGCCTTGCTGGGGGTGCAATGTAATGTCCCCTTGAAAAGTTAAGAGTTTTAGCTCTTTAATATTATTTGAAGGTTTCTCCTGGCTCTTTCCAATGCATGTTTTTTCCTTTAAGAAAGTCTTTGTAAAAAGCCAGAATGTGCATGATGCTCTTTGTGATAATATTGATTGTTTTACGAATAATATTAAGTATGAGTGGGTATTTTTAGCATGCATTTTTCATGCGAATCATGTTTTAATTATATTTGAAGACATTTTACACACATTTTGCACCAGTCAGTCAGTTGATTTGCACTAGGTGACAGTTGTGCAATGTGCTGGCCTACAAAGCTAAAATCTCATCACCTTTGTCATTAAGGAGCTTTCGATTTGGACGACCATGTGACGCCAGAACGGAATCACTCATGCGTGACCGTCCTGCCGGGCGTCAAACGTTCTCCTTATACGTAGATTTGGCCAAATTGCGACCAGAAACCACATGACGAAGAGAACTTAACATTCTCGCATGCGCAGATGACATTAGTGACGTCATTATGCTCTACGTCCTACCGTCGTGGTGCAATTGAAAGCACAAATAGCAAAGGCATCAATATTATTTTTTAATAATAATTTCCAATAATCACTATTATTAGGAATTGGATGCTAACTTGGCCAAGCTGACAGCTGATTTTGAGGAGGCTACAGCTGCAAAATTGAAGTGTCAGCAAGAGGCAGAATCTACCGCTAGGACCATCACCTTAGCTAACAGACTTGTTGGAGGCCTAGCCTCTGAGAATGTCCGTTGGGCTGAAGCGGTTGCAGCCTTCAAGGAACAGGAGAAGACACTTCGTAAGTTAATATTTGATACTAGATCTAAAGCCAGGCACTAGCTGCGCTCGGCGATCATCAGCCGAAGCGATTCTATTTAGAACCCAAACACAGACTGCCATCAACAATCAGCAGATGGCATTGCGTTGTCTAATGCTCACATGGAGCAAAGTTGGATTCATTGGCTAACGGTCATATGACTGTGTTACTACCCACTGGGCGCCCGGCTTAAACACAATTGACTTAAATTTATTTAACACTAAGTGTACCATTTGATACAAGGCCTAGCATCACTAAACTCATCATTAATTCAGCATACGAGGGAGAGATTCGGTTTTCTTTTGTGTGCCACAACCCATGGAGGATAACCCATGAAAGTCTGAAGACTTACTTCCAGTGGGGTCCTTCTGTTGGTGACTTGGGCAGTATACCAGGAGACAATTCCCCTACTGTTCTCTAAAGAGCGTACTGCATACCAAATTGGCCATATTGCACATTGGACCAATGGCAAAAACAACTCCTCTAAAGTATGCGCTTTGGCATCCCATTCCTTCAGCTGGAGAACAGCAGTGGAAACCTAGGACTGAAGCCACACTATCAGATTTTCCTTGACAAAAAACAGTTGGTATGCCCATATATAGTCAAGATGTGCCTATATATGGTCATGATGTGATGTCATCACGACCATATTCAGGCATGTCGCATGTTTTTGTCCAATAAAATTTGTTAGTCTGCACAAGGCTTAAGCTCTTATGAGAATCAGTGGTTCAGTGCACCCTCAGCGTCTACCACAAAGTTAACTGAATCTTCTTTCTTTTTTTTTTAAATGATTTATTAATCTTGTTTGCATTCTCAGCTGGTGATGTGCTGCTGACGACTGGTTTTGTGTCATATATGGGTTGCTTCAGCAAGAGCTACAGAGTAGACCTCATTGAAAAAATGTGGCTACCGTTCCTCAAGAGCCAAAAGGTAAGAGAGATTTTGATGCCAGGTCACCATTGGGTCAAGGGTCAAAAAGTCGCTATACTAGGAAATTACATGTTAAATAGTTATGTACTATTTTTAGTTTTAATTGTATTTGGTAAATGCTTTGTTAGGTTTGTGAGGATCTGATGTGTTATTATTGTTCCCATTTAGACTCTTGAGACCAAAATTATATTTGATTTAGTAATAAGTGTCATTGTGTTATTTTTCTTTAGGCTCCTATTCCGATTACGGAAGGAATTGACCCACTATCGCTCCTGACAGACGATGCTGCTATTGCCTTATGGAACAACGAAGGTCTGCCGAGTGATAACATGTCTACTGAGAATGCAACGATCTTGACCAATTGCGAACGGTGGCCACTGATGATTGACCCTCAACTTCAAGGCATCAAGTGGATCAAGAGCAAGTACGGTGAATCGCTGCGTGTGGTCCGGCTCGGTCAGCGTGGCTATCTGGACATCATTGAGCAAGGAGTCTCAAATGGTGATACAGTGTTGATAGAGAACATGATGGAGAGTGTTGATGCTGTGCTTGACCCATTGCTTGGCAGAAATACAATCAAGAAAGGAAGGTAAGTCACCATCGACTAGATAAACTAATAGTTATCATAGTTCCTTAACTAAAACACCCCTCAAATATGAAAGAATTACCAATTTCAAAACTGTTGATTTATAACTATATAGCCCTATAGCATACAATTATAAAATCAGTCTCAGATTTAAAGGTCTATTTTGTGAATACTTACCTGGATGAACCGACTAATTGCTATCGTTCTTTTAAGAACACCCCTACGACAAAATAGAACCATCAATCAATCCCAAGACATAAACGTATACAATTCACTTATCAAGATTTTGTTTCTGAAATGTTTTGTCTCATATAATTTAGACAAAATTTCTTACAGTGACCTTTTTTAAAAGTCACATTGCACACTGTATTTTAACCGACCTACAGTACCAAATCTTTTATGGTTTTTTTTCATTCCTCTCCATTTGGCTTAAGGCCCTGTTCAGACTATCCAGCCCTGTGACATGCCTAAATATGGTCATGATGACATCACACCATGACCATATATTGGCACATCATGACTATGGGCATACAACAGTTTCTTGTCAAAGTGAATTTGATAGTCTGGACAGGTCTTTAATAACAAAATACCTCTTCAGACATTTACAGTTAGTTCATCTTCAACTCCCCAAAATTACTGTATTGCTATCAATGTTACTAGGTACATCAAGATTGGTGATAAGGAAGTAGAGTACAATCCGGAATTCCGTCTGATCCTGCAGACCAAGCTAGCCAACCCTCATTACAAGCCTGAGATGCAGGCCCAGACTACACTCATCAACTTCACTGTCACCAGAGATGGTCTTGAAGATCAGCTGCTGGCTCAGGTGGTTGCCCAAGAGAGACCAGATCTGGAATCTCTCAAGGTAAAGGAAATTTATCAAATAATTACATCATATCTTCAAGAGTTTACAGTTATTTGTTGCTATTGCTCTTGTTTTTGTTTTCTTTTTTCATTAATGGATTGTATTAATACAAATACATAATTCATGACATATTGTATAACATATACAATTTTAGTTTACATATTTTGGTTTATATCTCATTAGTTGGAATTGACCAAGCAACAGAATGATTTCAAGATTGTTCTGAAAGAGCTGGAGGACAACCTCTTATCCAGACTGTCATCTGCAGAAGGCAACTTCCTCGGCGATACAGCTCTAGTGGAGAATCTTGAGACGACCAAGCGTACTGCAGCAGAGATTGAGTTGAAGGTGGCAGAAGCTAAGAAAACAGAAGTACAGATCAATGAAGCAAGAGAACATTATAGACCAGCGGCTGCCAGAGCCTCTTTGATCTATTTCATTCTGAACGATCTTAACAGGATCAACCCTATGTATCAATTCTCTCTGAAGGTATGTTTTCCCCTTTAAATGTTACAATACCTTTATGCATTAATAGATCGATCCACCAAATATTTTTTCTCATTCTCATTTTTAAACTAAGAAATACTTAAAATATAAGTATACTATGTAAAAAATATAATATTTTTCCAACTTTTTTACCTCACATAATCTGTCATTTTTTTAGGGTTGTGTAATGCTATTTCTTTTAACACTGATTTGTTTTGCCTTCAGGCATTCAGTGTTGTGTTTGCTCTTGCAATCAGCAGGGCAGAGCCTGCAGAGGATGTGAAACAGCGTGTAGCCAACCTGATTGATTTCATTACGTACTCTGTGTTCATGTACACGTCCCGTGGTCTCTTTGAGGCTGACAAGCTCATCTTCACTGCTCAAGTGGCCTTCCAGGTAGGTTGTCCTCAAGTTTTATTTTTTAAAGCTCTGTATAAAGCTAATAAAAATTGTGTGCAATTTGCGCATATATGTGTTTGATGATGTGATAGCAGGTTTTTTTGCATTTTTTACATGTGTGCAGTATAGGAAATTAGATAGAAAAACAAAAACAGGGATAATATTTGCTTGATTTTATGAGAAATCCTGAGGTTACCCAAAATGAAATTCAGATATGACATTCCCTATTAGGGAGCCTCACAAATTATAGCAACGCGTATACGTCACTACTCAGAGCGAGAATATGAGTTAGGCCTGATTATGACTTACAGTAAAGTGTAGAAAATTTTTCTGAGTTTCACCTTGGTATTCGAAATTTCGGTTATAAATTTTACAAAATTGCTCAATAACAAATGACGAATTATATAATAAAATTAATTCACAATAATGATTATTATAGTTGAAACGTATGACAAAACATAGAATAGAGATTTGCTGACAAATTACAGTACACCAAAATCATGAGATAAACTGGCGCAAACAAGTAGAACAAAAACGTTGGAAATGAAATCTTATTTCACGATATAGAATCTTCCAAGATTTTGATAAGTATCTGGAATCGTGCGTCAGTAACGCGAAGAGATTAATGTGATATGTAAATCCCCAACCATGGGTCGTAGACAGGTATACGTGTTGTTTTGTATTGCGAGGCTCCCATAGGGGTTGATAGCATTGGAAAATAGACAAAATTTACAATTTTTAAATTAGGCCATAATAAAGTATATAGTTATAAACTACAAACTTGGATAATGGTGGATGTTGATGTGTTTTGTTGTCTTCAGGTGTTACTGATGAAGAAGGAGATCAATCCATTGGAGCTGGATTTCCTTCTACGTTTCCCATCACAAATGAATGTAACCAGTCCAGTCGACTTCCTCTCCAATAATTCTTGGGGAGCTATAAAGGTAAGTAGGATAATATCATTAAATAGCATCAAAATTCAGTTGGTTGAAACACATCATAGCCACTTTTTCAATCTTTTGCTTTAAAGGAGCTAGATTGTCAATATATGTCATTTCTCCTATATTGTTTTTGAAACAGCTGTATGTTTAAACTTCTGTAACTTCTTCACAAAATGTCAAATTTAAATAATTTTTTACCATTTTATAGCTCTCATTTTACTGCTTAACCCTGTATTAACATCTAAAAATTTTTGCGACGAGTGACTGGTTTGGTTTGTCTTTGCCACAATTTTAAAAAGTCGACTTGATTTGCTTTTTGTACTCCTATACGTTAAGTATATATCAGTGCCAAAAAATTAATATACCCTCGAATAAGGTTTTGAGATTATAAACAATTTAAATTTTTGCAGTCATTGTCTGGTATGGAAGAGTTCCGAAACTTGGATCGTGACATCGAAGGTTCTGCGAAACGTTGGAAGAAATTTGTTGAAAGTGAGTGCCCTGAAAAAGAGAAGTTTCCCCAGGAATGGAAGAACAAATCCTCGTTGCAGAAATTGTGTATGATGAGGGCACTGCGACCAGACAGAATGACATATGCAGTCAGGTATTAATTAATTAATAATTTGATTGATACTGTAATGAATTTTTGTCCAAGATTATTAGTTCAGTGCAATACAAGTAAATTATCTTAAATAGAACTATTTTAATTAATTTATTTTAATTCTTTAAAAGCAATTTCATAGAAGAGAAACTCGGGTCCAAGTACACTGAGAATCGTGCCGTTGAGTTTGCCAAATCGTTTGAGGAGACCGGCCCCGGAACACCTGTGTTCTTCATTCTCTCACCTGGCGTTGACCCATTAAAGGATGTGGAAGCGTTGGGCAAGAAGATTGGCTGGACATTTGACCAGGGAAACTTCCATAATGTGTCCTTAGGCCAAGGCCAGGAGATTGTAGCTGAACAGTGTATGGACTTGGCTGCAAAAGAAGGCCATTGGGTCATTCTACAGGTAATTAGGCCATTATTATCCATTACTGTACTATCAATCTTTATTATGTTGATCTTTCAACAGCATTTGCTGTTAGGGATGCAGGTTCACATCTTATAGGGTTTACTCAGTGCTTCACGGATGTGAGTTCACATCTGTACATGTCTAAACATACCTCTATTGTATTAGGGAGCTTCAGATTTGTGCGACGACGCGTCGCTAGAACAGAATCTCTCATGCGTGACCATCCTACCGGGCGTCCTACGTTCTCTGCATACGTAGATTTGGCCAAATTGCGTTCCAGAATCTACTCGACGAAGTGACCTTAACGTTCTCGCATGCGCAGATGACTTTTAGTGATGTCATTACGTTCTACGTCCTACCGTCGTCATGCATATCAGAAGCTCCCTATTGTACGTGAACTCGCTCCCAGTGGTTGCCAGAACATGAACTTTCACCCTGGATTCTTAGGGAGAAATCCAGAAGTAATGACCTAAAATTAAATACTGTATGTTTGTGCTTCATTACAGTTGATAGGAATGATTTTCATTATAGTGGCTCCCTTTATGCCTTGGCATATGTAATGAAACTAGGACTAGTTATGAGGCTTAGGAAGTGGAGATGTTTTTAGTCATGCAGAAAACCTCTCCCTGGTGTTACAGGATTCGTACCTAGGGCCCTATGATTGGAAGGCAAGCATCTTAACCACCATCTACAGCTCCACTCTCAATTTTTATTTCTCTATCTTTTGAACAGAATATCCATCTGGTTGCCAAGTGGTTATCAACACTTGAGAAGAAATTGGAGGCGTACAGCGAAGGCAGTCATAAAGATTACAGGGTGTTCATGAGCGCCGAACCTGCAGGCACGCCAGAGTCCCACATCATTCCACAGGGTATCCTGGAATCTTCCATCAAGATCACCAACGAACCACCGACTGGTATGCATGCCAACCTGCACAAAGCCCTGGACAACTTCACTCAGGTAAAATAAGGCAGACGTTATTAGAGACCGATCAACTTTTCAATAAATTATTGTATCAATAATGAATATGCAACAAAAATATAATCCACAATTACTGAATTACCTTTCTATCTTTATTTACCTTAATACACTTAATATTTATGCCCTCTTACAAATATCTAAAATTGTAGATCCATAGGATCTAGTGATTTTACCCTCTTCTTTATTCCTGATATTGTAATTTTCATTGTTGTGAAATCAATTTTGAATCTACAGCCATTCCTCTGCACCCAAAATGGTTGATCTGTGCCCTGTTCATTTTCCAAAATAGTGAAACCAACCCTTCATCAGCTTCTATATCATTCATATGCTACTAGGGTTCCTTTCGTAAGGATATAGAATCTGGTGTATTGTTATTTTTTGTATAATATTTAGTACTGTCCACATAAAGATTTGTGTGATTTTTCCATATACAGTATGAATGCGAGATCATATCCTTATAACAACGGGTATATCAAAGATATTTATTTGCATTCCTCTTGTTAGTATGGGCAGAGATAACACTATTTAAACGTAAATCATGTTTTGATAAGTTTATCAAGGACGTAACATTTATATATTTGTAGGACACTCTGGAGATGTGTTCCCGTGAGGCTGAGTTCAAGAGTATTCTGTTTGCCCTATGCTACTTCCATGCCGTGGTAGCGGAAAGGCGTAAATTTGGACCTCAAGGCTGGAACCGTGTGTACCCTTACAATACCGGTGACTTAACCATCTCTGTCAATGTCCTGTACAACTATCTTGAAGCAAATGCCAAGGTAAAATGAAAAACCAATTAATGTATTCTTGTTATCATTATCAGTATTGTCATTACTGTATATTATTAAAACATTGTTGGTTTTGTTGTATTGCATTAGATGGTATAAACCATGCTGTTTCTGTGCTGTTTCTTCCCATTGATAGATCTTTTTACTTTGATTAATTTTATTTATGTCATGAAATTCATATATATTGTTGAATATGTGTCTATATTGAGTTGAATTGAGATAGTAAACATAAAAGTCATCAATCAATTAATCAATCAATCTGTCAATGTTTCCACCATAAATAAATTGTTTATGGCCATTATCCTATTGTTAAGTTGTGTATATTTGCCCTGAAGTTAATGTTCAATAAATTCTTATTTGATAAATGCTTTATATCTGAATGACCACTACAGGTACCGTGGGAGGATCTTCGTTATCTGTTTGGTGAGATCATGTACGGAGGTCACATTACCGATGACTGGGACAGAAGGCTCTGTAAAACCTATTTAGAAGTGTACATGCATGCTGAAATGGTAAATGCGAAGTCGATTGCTATTATTGTGTGTATGTATGTATGTACGTACAGTATATTAAGCTGGACACTCGACCGTCAGCTGATGACTGCATTTCTGCGCTCTGTGAGGGCTTGATGTCACAATGCCGCAGATTGTTGGTGACAATCTGAGCAGATTATTCTGCTCAGTCATTAAAAATAATCTGTTGTGCGTGTTCTCAATGGAAATCGCGTCGTTGATGACTATCGGGCTTAGCGTGTGTGCGACTTTACATTCATATATATGTATTATGTGTATGCATATAGGTATGGGTTGAAACATGAAGGAATTTAAAAGCATCTGTGGCAATTCTTTGGTGAACCTTTACCCTTTCTGCAAGGGCTGAGACTTGCTTGTTATAAGGATTATTATAAAAACATACAATTGAAGTAATAGGCCTATGTACAAGTAATTGCCTATATGTCACATGCCTTCTTCATCTCCCTCACTATTGGATTTAGAAATGCCTTCATAACTAAAAATACATAAACTGAAAAGTAATATTCATAGCTTTACGATAATTTTTCATTGATTTTTAAATGAAGAACTTTAAATTTTTCCCCCCGAATAGCTTGATGGTGAGTTATACCTAGCGCCAGGTTTCCCCGTACCTGGTAATTCCGACTACAAGGGCTACCACACTTACATTGATGAGATGCTACCACCTGAGAGCCCCTACCTGTACGGTCTACATCCTAATGCTGAGATCGGCTTCCTTACCACCACGTCAGATAACCTGTTTAAGACTGTACTTGAGATGCAGCCGAGGGACAGTAGTGGTAGCGGAGGTGGCGCCAGTAGCAGGGAGGAGAAGGTAAATATTGAGCATCTCATCTCATCATTTCAAACTTATTATAGAAATATATTTCTGCATAAATTTGCATCTGATTCTGGAAGAAATTTTATGATTCAATTAATTTTGATCAGTATTACTTTTTCTACCTGATCAGGTATAATGCTACTAAAAAAACATGCAGTTGAAGCAGCCTGCATAGCATTCCCCTTCGTTAGATAATACCTCAGAGCTGTACAGTAAATTTAATCTAGCATATTATGCCCTGGAAAATATCCGTGCTGTTTTCTTTGAATAGACAATTTCAGTGGGAACAGCATGACTCAGTTAAGTCTTCCTGACCAGCGATAATGAGTGTAATCACAATTTTCATCATTCATACAGTCAGCCCTCCAATTTTGGGACCAGAAAATATGAGGTGGTCTTGGCATTCAATCTTTGTGTTAATGGAAGATGGAGATTATTTCATTCTCTGAAAAAGCGGTCTCGAATTAGAGGGGTCTCAGAATTAGAAGCGTCTCAAATTTGAAAGTGCATTTGTATTTGTACCCATCTACACACTTACAATGCATTCTCTAATAATAAACATTTTTTAGAACATTATAGTCTAATCTCTGTGTGTCGTAAATTTTTCAGATCAAATCTCTGCTGGATGAGATCATTGAGAAGCTGCCAGAGGAATTCAACATAATGGAGTTGTCAGCTAAGGTCGAGGAGAGGTCGCCATATGTTGTGGTAGCATTCCAAGAATGTGAACGTATGAACACTTTGACCAATGAAATCAGACGTTCACTGAAAGAACTTGATCTCGGTCTTAAGGTAATAATAACATAATTATTTGAATAAAGCCCTGATTTGATTTGAAAAAAAACATGTGACATGCCTAAATATGGTCATGATGACATCACATCATGACCATATATAGGCACATCATGACTATATATAGGTATACAACAGTTTTTTATCAAAGAAAATTTGATAGTTTGGAAACAGCTTTATAATTAATTGAAACAATGAGAACATTGCTTATCACTGTTCTTTACAGTACTAAGTTAAGCAACATGCAGTAATTATAATAATAATAACTATTTTTATTATTTATATTTTTCATTTTATCATATTAAATTTTTGCTTAATCAATTTTATTTTTCAAACAGGGCGAATTGACTATTACTGCAGATATGGAAGATCTTAGCAACAGTTTGTATCTTGACCAAGTGCCTGCATCATGGATGAAGCGTGCTTACCCTAGCCTGTTTGGTCTTGGTCAGTGGTACACTGACCTCTTGCTCCGTATCAAGGAGCTAGAGAGTTGGACATCAGACTTCGCCCTGCCAAATGTGGTCTGGTTGGCCGGGTTCTTCAACCCACAGTCCTTCTTAACGGCTATCATGCAGTCGATGGCCCGTAAAAACGAATGGCCGCTTGACAAGATGTGCTTACAGTGCGACGTGACGAAGAAAAACAAGGAGGATTTCAGCAGTGCACCCCGTGAGGGCGCCTACGTGCATGGCCTGTTCATGGAAGGCGCTCGCTGGGATACGCAAACCGGTTTGATAGTAGATGCCCGTCTTAAAGAACTAACACCGGCTATGCCTGTCATCTTCATCCGTGCAATTCCTGTTGATAAGCAGGAGACGCGCAACATCTACGAGTGTCCAGTCTACAAGACCAAGATTCGTGGACCAACATTCGTATGGACCTTCAACTTAAAGTCGAAAGAGAAGGCTTCGAAATGGGTTCTTGCAGGTGTAGCCCTGTTGCTCTCCTCATAAAAACCATTGTTTTTCTCCAAAAAAATATCCCAAAATTTCCTACATTTTTTAATCTATTGGTACAATACTAACAACCATGTGCCTAGATCTTACCACAGTGCAGACATTAAAGACATGAAATGATTCCAAATCTAATACAAGGAATATCTATAAAAAATAAGTTTCAGTATATAGAAGTATAAGCCACAATCAAAATGTGTACATATATTGGTGAATAACACATCCAAAAGGATTATATGTCATAAAAGAATGATGATTTTTTATTATTTTTTTATTGTTATCAATTATTGTTATTATTATTTATTATTATTATTATTATTATTACTAAAGCTTTATTTGCATAGATTAACTAATAAAGATTTATTTATTATAATGGCAATGCTTTATATATATTGTAGATGCCATTCATAATTGTCGCCATCAGTACATTGTTATTATTATCAATGTTAATATTATTATTGTATTATTATTATTTTTTTTATTATTATTATTATTATTATTATTATTGTCATTGTTATTATTACTAAAGATTTATTTTCGTAGAATAATTAAACAAGATCCATTCAATATAATGCTGATGCTTCATAAATTGTAGATACCATTATTACCGAAGTTGAGTTTACGGCATATTATTCCATCCATATAAACATCAAAAACACTGATGTCTAAAATGATTTTTGAATATTTAAATATATTCTAAAGCCAATACTGTTCTAATTGTATATATAGATATAAATATAAACTTAATTACATTGATATTCAGCTATTTTGTTATTTCCATTTTCTTTCAGAGTAATTTAGTTTTTTTCTATTTTGAAATGGAAACTTTACATGCATTTGATACTTTTATTTCAAAATGCTATTTATATTTTCTTGACATAATGACAAGAAAATCAAAGATATTAATTTCACAGTTGTTAATCTTGTTTTGTTTTAAGCATGACTTTCATTACTACACTGTAATTTCAACAGATATTTTTGTTCTTATCATAGATTATTATTTTTAATAACATATTCTTAAAAGACAATGAAATATTACAAACAGATGTGAAAGTGAACACTTAATCCTTAGATTGATATATCAATTAACTATAATATCAAATGTAATTTATCATACATTTATTTTATTTTTTTATACAGATAATTTAATTTGAAATATGAATTTCTGAATGCTAGTTGCATTGATAGTTAAAATATTCGTCCACTGACAAATGTGTCAATTTTAAACACAACTTCCATCCATTATTAAAGTACTTAAAAAATGCTATGCTCTAATTTCAAAGATATTTTATCTGTTGTAGTTTGTTACTGATTGATTAAAATGTGTTTATACTGCAATGAATTTGTTCCGTCCAGATGTTTATAAATATAATGAAAGTTAAACAAAGTTTAAAGTGAAAAACACAATGTTACATGATGTCTCCACAAATGTATTAGAATGAAGTGAATAAAATTATTTATGTTTTGAGTCATGTCCAATGAATATTTTACTATTTTTGAACATTTTTGTTTGCTCCTACCCTAACCATTTAAATTCTCTTCCCACTGAAACTTACTGTATCTAGGAGTCTTTAAATGGGGGGGGGGGGGGTGCTAATGGGGGCGCAAAGGTGAAGTGGTAGGGCTCGATAATTAGGTAAAGGGATGCTAGCTCGCAAACTAAGGGAATCTGAGGTGATTTTTGCTTCAAACATTTTTGAGGGGGAGGGTGTGCACCTCTAATGCCATGAGTGATCCAAAGCACTGATTTAACTTCACTATTGGAACTATTCTTTTTAACACTCAATAGTTTTTTAATACCTTTTGTTTAGCGAACCCGCCCCTGCAAATATTGATGATTTCGAATAAAAATAATATCTTATTTTTGGCCAATTAGCACACCCACCACCACGAAAAAATGGAAATTTCAGAAAAGAATAAAATGTTTTCATTATTTTTATTATGCCCTTCGCTAAGAATGAAAGTTAATATAATATATTGTATATTTCTTCCCAATTATATAAACTTGAAACATTTAACCATACCATATACCGTACTACACTGTTTACATTCACTAATAAAATGGTTTTTTTTTTTCTCTGTCTGGATGATTTGGCAAAAATATTGATTGGCTAAATAAGACAAAATTTACTTTTTTTCCGCTCTTTGACGATCCTCACAAAATAAGTTCGCGAAAAAATGTATAAAAAAGTCTTGACTTACAGTTATAGTTTCTGTAATTATTGTTTTACATAAAACATAAAAGTCAGATAAAAGTTTTGAAATAGCGCCACCAATCACTTACCCAAAGTAGTGTTGGTCTTTTTACGAATAAAAATGGCCGATATAAATCGTGCTAATTCTCCTATGAACATCTACAGAGAAGATACACTCAAAACCAAAGAAGAAATTGATTACGCTAAAGCAATATTACATGGTCAACTGAATCAAAAAGCTCGTATCCTTTTGAAAATTAGTGTTAGAAAAAAGATGTGCGCTAGGCCTGCCTGTTTTGAGGCTAGCCCTGGCCTATGCTGAGCAACAACAAGGCACAGACAGCGGTTTTCAACGGCTGCCGACCGTTGTCAGGCAATTAGCATCCGTTGCTAAGGGGGCTAAGCCTAGGCATATGTTATTTTCATAAACATTATCAGCTATGGGATTTAAGATTTACATTGCTTAGCCTATATTTGATTACAGCAGCTTTTGCTAGGAGTCTATAGACTATGGCTAGGCTGTAATACCTAGGCCTAGGCCCTAGAAATATTGGTCACTTTGGCCTAAAACCAAATCGGCCCAAACCAACCAATTCACAACACAGGGACCACCTACCTTTTTTTAACCTGTCATCTTGAATAAATCAATATCGTATAGGCCTAGAGTTCAGCATCTGGGCTGAGTTGGTTTGGGGCCGAGTTGGTTTTGGGCCGAAGTGTCGTCTGGGGTCGAGTTGGTTTTGGTCCAAGTTGGTTTGGGCCGATTTGGTTTTGGGCCAAAGTGACCTGCTACCAGCGGGGGATATATCCTCTGCGCAAAAATTAGGCCTAGAAAGTTGTCCATGCATTTTGAAAATTAAGGACTGATTTCTACGCAGATTTTGACCTAGACCTAATCTTTTAATGCATAACCTTCTGTATTATGCAGTAATAATTCTGCACACCTATTTTTCTAGTGATTTTCCGAGCAAGTTTTAGCTATCATTCCTGCAATTAAAACACTTTACAGTATCATACTGTAGTATAGGTTGTTTGGACCCTTCATTTGTAAAATTCCCTCCCTAAAGCTACATTAACACTAGATACGACACGACAATAACACAATAAAAATGTGCGCAGTGTTGGAGAATGTAAACGACGCGATGATATATCGTTGTCATGTTGTTATCGTGTCTAGCGTAAATGTAGCTTAAGATACCTTATTCTCTCTAGTTTGTGGATCTGCCAGTGTAATGTACGGTAGGCATTGCTGACAATTTTGTTTGTAAAACCTTTAACTAAATATTCAGCATTTTTGGTTGGAAGCATTGAACATGTTAATGAGAAAATTGCAAACCTGGACCGAGAGCTTCAAATGTTTTCCACATTAGTGATAGATAGCAGAGGTTCAAATGTTGAAGAGGACAGGACACCATCACCAGCTCAAGAAAAGGCTTCCACCAAAGGTACAGTGTAATCGAATTGTTTTTTGTGTTTTTTTTTACCTCTGGAAATACATTACATGGTTCTCGTTAGCCGCCCACTCACGATATTAGGTCCTGCATCAAAAAAATTCATCCTTCATCTTTGTGTCTTTAAAAAAAAAATTTTAAAAACTAAGGTAAAATAGTCAAAAGTGCAGCTGACGATACTTTTGATTCAATTTTGTTATATTTTTATGAAAATCTGACTCACCTCTCTGAAACACACACTCAAACTATTGTGTATGTTGCAATATGTTTAATCGATCCTAGAGTGTGTATAATCGTCGCAGACCACCATGCATCAATATTTTTAATAGACACATGATCTTTGACCCTATTCTAAAATTGGCTTTTTTTAAAATATATGTATGTCATTGAATTTTGTGAAAAATACTGTAATGAAAGTTGACAAAAATCCCTCACCAATTTTTCGAGAAGTGCTGATGAGAACCATGCAATGTGCAGGTATTTCCAGCGGCCTTAAATATATTTAATTTAGAAAAACCTGAATTTAAAATGGTATATAAATGTTTGTGTGTGCCATATCTTGATAAGTTAGTTTGAACCACAATAATCCATAATAGCCATAGAAAAATTAAACATCCTGGCCATACCAGTTTATATTGGCTCTGATGTAGCTGTACTTTTTATGATGAAGTAGTGAATGTAGGCTTTAGTGGATACAATTAAAAACAGTTCTATAATGATATCCCACCACTTAAAATGTAAAACATTTATTAGTAATTTATTAAAAGATCATGTTATTCCTTGAATTCATTATATGTCCAGCTCAAGATATCAAACAGTTAAACCAATTTGCTGGTGTTTATTCAGTTAAATCAAGTAAGTAGAATGATTATTTTTACTTTTTTGTTTTTCTTTATCGTTTTTCTTTATTTTTGAATCCAATTTCATAGCGATACTGATGCTGCTCCTTTTCTTATGCCATATTTATCAATGATATATACTAATATTGCATTACTATGCATGTTTACCAATATGGATACATTTACCAGCAGTGTAATAGCATGCTATGTGCATGGTCTGATGTATCCCTTAACCTGTTATAACATGTGTTTTTTTTTCTCTCCACATTCCATTGATGTAACCCCATATTCTCTGTTGCCTTCATTTTTCCTTCCTTCGTTTTTCTAATTGCATGTTTTGTTATACCAACTTTAGGTCATCTGTCTATAAAACCAGGTATGATCCCTTAATTAACAAAACTGAATTTTATGTGTGAGCATTAACAATTAAAACATAAGCTGTCACTGAAATATGCTTAAATATCTCAATAGCTATTGAAGAAAATGTTTTTTTATGAAAATACTAGAGTACTATGTGAAACGGTAGTGCCTGGCATATCTAAGCCCTGTCCGGGGACTAACAAATGATCAAGATGACTATTAATGTACAACAGTTTTTTTGTTGTAAGAAAATTTAGTTATCTGGACAAAGTTAAAGGGAAGGATTAGCATGGAGGCTCAATTTTGCATGCTTTAATCTCCCTACTGAAATTTTCTAAGCAAGAAAGTAACAATTAAGTCACCTCATTCAGGATTATAACTGTAGAAAATTAAGGGTGTGTGATAAACATTTTAAGGGTGGATGGGTGATAACATTGGTAAACTCAAAATAATAAGAGTTGATTTTAAGGTTGGAAAAGTGGGTTAATAAGGGTTGGTGTAGGGCCATGAAATTAGCTTTAGACTGGGTGGAAAACTTCATGGCTGGGTGGCCGCGCCCACCATAACTACATCCCTACTCATAATGTGTTTCAGTTTACCACTCTAGTATTTTGATAATGATATTAATCTACGGTTTGCACACATGTCTTGAATTTTAAAATTGTTTGCTCAGAAATTAACATTTTTATTTGTACATCTCTTGGATGTATATTTTTGTCTGTCCACTGCAAAGCATAATTTCCAAAAGAACAATTTGATGTTGATTTTTGTGGGTTATTCAACTGATTTGAGTTTTGCAGTGTCTATTAAACAGTCTCAACATATTTTTACTCATAAATTTGTTTATGGACATAATATATTGTCATATTGTTGTTATTGTTATCATTATTATTGTCATCATAATCATCATTTTCATGCTCATCATCATCGTCAATACCACTACATCATCAATGTTGTCGTCGGTATGGCCGTCGTCATCATTTATCATCATTATTTAAAATGAATAATTATCAACATTTTTATAATTGTTATTTTTGAGTGTTTTTGTTGCTGTTGTTGTTGTGGCTGTAGTTGTTTTTGTTCAAAAAATCTACTAAAAAAACATGAACAGCACATTTGTGAAACATTTTGAGCACAATTTGTTTCTTTAATATATAAATCAACAAATTAAAGAATAATCATTATTTAATATTAAAAATATTAGAAAGTTTACATCAAATTGTACTTGGTTTATTATCGATGAAACAGTTCTACAATCATTATTATAATTGTTAATATTTTCTATATCACTGCTTTCCTTTCAGTTTTTCAAGCAATTATTTAATTTTGAATTTTTTCTTTCTTGTTTGACACTTTCTCTTGTGGGTTTGGACATTATCACTTTGTTTACATAGACACCAATTGAAACTGAGCACATTAATGTTTATATGTAATTCTAAATGTCAATATTTCTACCAGCTTTACTCAGTGATAACAAACTGAAGTTCGGGAGGAAAGAAGTTGGTGCTAAGAAGGTAGGTAAACAATAATAACTCAGACATATTATTCGTAAATTTAAGCTTAAATTTCCACATATTATATAATCTCTGTTAGGGGACCCTCAACATGTTGACTGCCAAGCCCTTTTTCCTGGTTTCATCCAATATGCCAAGGCCAAGGGTCCCACCATAATGAAAATCGTTCCCATTAAATAATAAAACAAAAACAAACATACCTTTTTTTTGTTTAGGTCGTAACTTTAGGGTTTTTCCCTTAAACTCTAGGGCGAGAATTCTGAAGACCACTCCCAGCGAGTTTATGTGCAATACAGTACTGGTATGTTTAGACAGGTGTAGACTTAAGCTATGTTCACATCAAACCCGGATTCCATGGAAAAATAGGTTCAGTGGTAAAGAATAGAACCGTTCACATCAAAATCGTATGATTTCAAATCCGGACTCCGGATCCGGACCGATGGATCTGAGAGCCATTTGTATCCTGAAATCGTACATTTTTTCTTCTTGGACCAATCAGCAACAAGCTTGGTTGGTTCGAACCTATCGAACGCATACTTACTTAAACTGAATAACCGCGTTCTGTGCGCGATGTGAATGCCGTGTATAAAAAACATAGCAACTCACGATTTTTTATTCGGGCTCCGGACCGGATCCGGTCTTGATCTGAACGTAGCTTTAAACCCACATCCTGGTGTCCTGAGTGAACCCTGTCGGACGTGAACTGGCATACATCCCTGGCAGTGAACGTGTTAAATCTATCTGCTCATCAACTACTGATTCTATTACTATTCAATTTATAAAGTATTATTATTTTACAAAGAGTTGCTCATAAATTTATTATTTATTATTATTATTATTTTTTTATTTTATTTTAATTATTAATTAATAATTATTTTAATTATTAAATATATAATTTTTTTTTATATACCTTAGCCTAAAGAAAATGTTTCCAGTGCTCGACCAAAACTTGTAGAGGTAAGATGTGCAAAAATTTGTTAGATTTCAAATCTGTTTTTTTTTTTAAATATTTTCTAGTGTCTTTGGCAAGGCAATTTTACCTCTCACTATTCTGGAGTATAAATGAGTGCCTATGGTAGGATGATGTGGTATTGAATGTGTTAGTTTTTTTTGTTGTGTCTGGCTGCACAACTATACTCGCAGAGAGCAGACAAGGTTGCAATTTTGCTTTATAAATGTATGATCTTGTACCCTTGATCATGACTTAACTTGGAATCGGTGCCATTATCAGATATATAATTGTTTATTATTCAAAATGCAAGGTATGAACAATTTTCTTATTGCAATTCATGATAATTACAAGTTGAAGTTGAAAGTACCATCGTTAAACAATTAGATTTTATAATACAATAAAAAAGTAAAATCACATGTATTTACTTAAGTGTACTAGTATTTACCTTTGGATGAAATCTATAATTAATTTTTCTATGGAACTAGGCTGACGTATTATTGTGATTTGTGCTTACTCTACAGTTGCACCAGTATCCTGGATTTGAGTCCGAGAGGCTCACTCCGCTGCCATACGCTGAGGTCCTTAAGATGCTGCAGAGGGTGACGGATGCACAGACTAGCCTTAGCAGGAAGCCTCATTACATGATTGAGTTTAAACGACTCTTCTTTTCCAAAATGTCTGAAGCCATTATTGTAGTAAGTTCTGATTTTTTCTTCACTCTCATTTTCTCCCCTTCATCACAAAGAGGAACAAAGAGCAGTTCGAACCTGTTATAAAAACAAAACTATTTTCTACAACACAGATCACAAAGGACACAAACTGCTTCGTGCCTCTATGTGGTGATAGCGGCAAATTGGTTATTTTTCTTCATAAGCCTTTCCGTAAACCTTTTCTATCAATTTTACGTTAAAATATGTATATTTTTTATTACATAAATATTTCTTACACCACCAATGCATCACAGGCAGTGGTTTTTTATTCTGCTCACTTGTTTTGTTTTTAGTAATTTCCTGCTCATTTCAGTGAAATATGTACCCCATCCAATTAAAATATTTTAGAGTTTGGTGCCTCTCAATAGTTACTGTATGTCCACAACAAAGGCCAAATCCGGTCCTGTGCCCAGCCAAGAAATTGTGAAAAATGGGTTCCGTATTAAAGAATAGAACCATTCACATCAAATTCGTAAGATTTCCAATCTGGACTCCGGATCCGGAACAATGGATCTGAGTGCTATTTCTATCGTGAAATTGTACGTTTTTTTTTTGTTAGATCAATCAGCAAGAAGCTTGGTTTGTTTGAATATATACGTATTTGACCCCAAATAAATGTGTTCCATGAAACATAATAAATCACAATTTTTTGTCTGGGTTCCGGACCGGAATCTGGGCTTGATGTGAATGTAGCTTTAGTTATGGCAGAATTTGAATGCTCTTTTTTCAGGATCTGTTCTGGTGGTTTTTTCTGCATCGCTATCATCCAAGTAAAATGTGCCAAGAGAAGATCTTTAACCGAGTGGCGCACAATTACACAAAACTCTTACTTTATGCTAAGCACCCAAAATACAGGGACGTGTTCTTCAAGGTAACTTAAGGCTCTATCATGCCTAACTATGGTCATGATCACATCATGACCATATATAGACACATGACTATATATGGCCATACAAAAGCCTGGCTTCAATAAAATTGCTACAGGTTATTCCTCTGTTCTCAAAATATGTTCAAATAATATTGCTAAAATTTAAAAAAAATTTTCTATAGGCCTATCCAGACATTCTCGCGCAGGCTGTTTATTGCTGCTTCTGTGAAGCCTTCCCCGACTCGTGGAGACAGTTCAACGATGATTTTCAGGAGGATTTATGTATGCTGACCTCTCAGTGGGTCGCTGGAACTAAAGTCGTACCCCGAACATGGATGAAGTGGAACTACAGATCTCTTGAACCCCATGACATGAGGAAGGCTGAAATTATCCAACAAGATTCAAAAAAAGGTGTGAACTTGATTTTTCTAACCATTCATTTTAATATATAATTATTATTATATTATTATAACATGGAAGCTGTATGAATTCTTTAAATTTATAGAGTTAAAAATAGTACCCTGTGACTTTAATGTGTGTATCGTGTCCCCTATATATATATCTTTTTTAGAAATATAATTACATTATGAAATTTGTGTATACCGTAATTGCTAATCCATTTATTGTCACATAAAAGTTTTAAAGCAATGCGATAGGAGGCTAAGGGCTTAAAGCTATCAAGATTATCAAATTGTTTTTTTAAAAAAAATGTGACATGCCTTAATGTAGTCGTGATGACATCACATTATGACAATATGCGGCTTTCCACCCCAAAAACAGCATCAGTCACCAAAAAATGATAATTGACTTTGAAATGTTCATTTTTACTTTTGCCAAAGTTATGAGTAAAATTGTTACAGCTTCTCTGTACTTAAGTATACAATACTACCACATATTCTTATGCTAAACACTCAGTTTATCAATTAGCGACAGTACGCTGGTTGTGGGATAGCTAGCCTCATATATAGGCATATCATGACTATATATGGGCATAAAACAGTGTTTTTATCAATGAATGTTTGATAGTCTACTGACCAGACTTTAAGGACACTGTAGTAACTATTTGTCCTTTTGTACTACAGTTATACCTGCTTAGGTCAGCAAATTAGTGTGTTTTTTCTCAATGCCCTAAAGTGGCATCGGCCACCAGGGTGTCCATGTTGTCTGAAGGGAGAGGCAGTCTCCCTCGGACTCAGTTTACGCCACCATTGCTGCCAGCTGCTTCTATATTTTACACCATATTTAATTTTTTGTAAATCCTAGCACCACTACTGGCACAATGGTTTATGTTTTTTTCTAATTCCTTGATTGTAGGTCGAGTTTTAAACTTTGAGTTTGTCACTCCCGAGACGTCGTCTCACAAAGAACCCTCGGTCAAAAGTTCTCATTCATCTCACAGTAACCCAGGTGTACCAGAAATCGACTCTGACATCAAAACCATAGCAAATGTTTCCAATGCTCAGAAAGGAGTCAAGACAAAACCACAAAGGGCAGAGGGTAAAGGTCAAAATTCTTTGCAGCCAATCGCAGAGAACTTTTCAGATGCATCTAGCAGCCTACTAAGTCAAAAAACAATTACAAGTAGTGGGACAACAAAGAGCCATCAACGAAAATCAAAATGTGCGTTAACTGGAAAAGAAAAGAAGAAATCCGATAAGGGAAATGAAACAGTACCGAAGCAATCCTCAACAGTGTTGTTCAAAGGAAAAGACACACAGTTATCTCCAGAGGTAATATATAGAGCGTGATTATACCATCATTATTGTAACCAATATTGACATAGCTAGAGGGTCTTTAGTAGGAATATCTCCCACAATCCGCAAGCAATATGCTCGAGGAAATTAACCCATCTTCCATCAATTCATAATAATAATGTTTTAACTACATTATTAAAAATAATAATAATAATAATAATAATAATAATAATAGTTCATTGTTATATAGCGCAAGCTTTCAATACGCTGTATGTAAAAAGCAGAATAGGGATGCAATGTTAAATTAATGAAAAACTTGATGGAAAAGAAAGGTCTTAGCTTGGTTTTAAAAGAGTAACACGCATCAATTGTCTCATGGAAAGCGTGCTGATAGTTATCACCTTCCATTTCAAGTATTACAGACCAATTTAATACATCAGTTTTCGTTCATGGTCGTTTTCCATGGTTGTTTTTCATTGTCTTTTTCCATGGTCTTTTTTCCATGGTGTTTTTACCATATTTGTTCCTTTTCTAGTCACATCCCGCCTATGAGAGCACACAGTTTTCCAAGAGTGCCTTCAATATCAGCGGTCAAAGCCCGTTGGTTAAACATTTTCTGCGACAGAAGAGGCTTGACAAGAAAGCAGGCATGGACATCTACCTGCAGAGAACAGAGATCAAAAAGCTACCACCATATCCTTTTGTTCGTTTTTTTTTTATACTAACATTTATCAATAATTATCATTTATATTAATGTGAGATTAATAAAGAATTGGGAATGATGGTGGTAAATGGTAATGCTATGTACTGTATATATAATATTGAAAGGGAAGTGAGTGTAGTCTTGTTTGAAAATATGTCACACCCCTATTTGTGCAATAAGTTGCCATTTACACCATGGAAGTGCCTATATGCACTTCACATTAATACCGCTGTCAACACCTATGAAGCATGGTATGTTTCCTAGGGGTAGTATTCCATAAATGTTTCAGCAGCTAATTAAGTGCCTGGCCATACAAACCTTACCGGGTACCCATTTATATTCCTGGGTGGAGAGAGAGTAAGTGTGGATAGAACGCCAGTCAAAACCACAACCTCTCGGCCAACTGCTCCCAATGGACTGTTCCACTAAGCCCCCGTTCCTTGGATACTGTTGCTAAGGTTCTGATTGGTCAGTTGTTAAGTTTGATTGACACTCCGGACGGTCTTGAAGAAAATTTTGGAAAAGTATAATTTTAGATAAATAAAGCGCTGTTGACGTCACACATTTCAGTAGTTATTAAACCAAAGAGTTTATCTACTTATTAATTTTTCCTTAACTTCTCACACGTTAAATGCACCGACGTACCGTGAACTAATCAGTGACACGTACCACAACATCCGTGAGCTTGACCATAACTACCAGGAGATGCACGAGGAAGGTTTGAGAGAGCATGCTCAGTTTCTGACCAAACAGAAAGAGTGCAGGAAAGGTCAAATGAGGTCAGATGTTAGCAATGTGCTTAGTTTAATGATATGGATCCTTTCCATACTGTAGATCCTCGAATAAGCGCTGCTCTTGAATAATTGCTGAACCAAACATAATTTTTGTTTGCCGCTCTTTAATAAATGCTGCAGCGGTTATACAAGATTATTTTATTTTGAATATGCGCTGTGGCCCTTAAGGCACGACTTTTTTTATACCTTGATTAGCGAACCCGCTGACTGCAAATATTGATGATTTTGAGAAAAAAATAAAATTTTATTTTTGGCCAATTAGCGCACCCTCCGCCACAAAAAGTTGTAAATTTCAGAAAAAAATTAAAGTTTTCCTAGTAATTGAAGTTTTTATCTGTGTCTTATTTGAAGGTCGATAACTTATTTGATCTTTTGAATAAACAATACAATTTTTAATACCTGTATAAATATTCTGGGATCTATATATTTTTAGGAGAGAAAAACTGTTGTTGTCCAAGCCAAGAGAAGTTAAACGACTAAGTGATTTACTTGTGTTAGAATTATTGGTAAGTATCCATACTTTGCTGTTCAACTATCTTTTATTTATTTTGCACTTATGTATGAATATGTAGATATA
>NW_022731578.1:138317-146379 GCF_011630105.1 Anneissia japonica | reverse complement strand
ATCCACTGGAAGGAATCCCAATATCTGCAGACGGATCCGTTTCGGCCTTAAAGGCCTCATCAGTGCAGCTAGGGTATAGACCCAAACGAAACGTTCGACCAGCTTAGGTAGGGCCCAAACTAGTCCCACGACCACTAATGATTACAGAGCCAATCCAAGGCAATATATATACACAGCCCAGGTGTGAATGCAAATAGTGGATACAAGCTATGTGGCTCGCTTCCAGTAGATACAGAGAATATTTTGTCATTCTTAACGCGTCCTACGAAATTCTTATGAGACAGCACTAGTGCGTGAATTTGTGAACAAGATCGGAGATCAAAAGATGCAATCTCTACCGTGCATCAATGGCGGCCCACTGGATCTCAATAGAGATTCTTAAATAATATATAAATTTTAAAAGGCAAATGGGAAAAACCCATAAAACAGCAAACGGCCACATGATGCAAAACTATTTAAAATTAAAACTATTTAAAACTAAAACTATCTATAATTAAAAATATATATATATATATATATATAATAAATCATCAAAGAAAGGTAAATACAGTGTTTAATAAAGGACAATAATACATCGCGTAGCATAGCTATGAGCGTTTTAGATGATATTACAAAGGAGGTGATGATAACAACGGTGTGGTTGATGGAGGCAATGATGATGAGTGGTTGTCATGGTGATAATGACCCACAGCATGGTGGAAATGGCAACAATGACAAACAATAACTGTTTATAAGATTGATTATCATTGGTGGTATCATACTTGTTTTTATTATTATTTTGACCATTAATATCATTAATATCCTTTTAATTTATGAATAACAGAAAGACGAAGATGAGGTAAGTGCAGGAGCAGCCTTGTCCGTTCAAGCTGCCTTGATGAGTCAGGAGGACAAGTAACCAATCAGATTCTTCAATGAATCAGGATCAACCAATCAGCTGTCCTGATAAATCAGAACAAGTTGTTGAGCCAATCATCTGTTTTGATTATTCAGGACTCAACCAATCAACAGCTCTGATTTATCAAGACAAGTAAGTTCCTCAATGAATCAGGATGAGAAGTTCAAAAAATTAGCTGTTCTGATAAATCAGAACAAGTTGCTCAGCCAATCAGCAGTCCGATTTATTAAGACAAGTAACTTACCAATCAGATTCCTCAATAATAAAGATAAGAAGCTCAACCAATCAGATGTTCTAATAAATCAGAACAAGTTGATGAGCCAATCAGCTGTTCTGATCATCCAGGACAAGTTTGCTCAACCATTCATCGGCTCTGATTTATCAAGACAAGAAACTTAACCAATCAACTGCTCCATAAGAAGTAGGAAAGTAGAGCTGCCAATCAGCTACTCCTGAAATTAGAGTTGCAACCAGTAAATTTATGCATGCTAAACTAATTCCTCCATGATTTATGGATGGAAAGTATCCAAAGATGCCCAGTCACACATTGTCACTAGATTAGCCAATGACCTCTCTACTTTAAATTTAATCACTATTCTTAATTACCAAGAACATACCTTTTAAATATTGTAAATATTTGTTAAATATATTATTCAATATTGTTTTATTTATTAATACCAAAACTCCCTTTGAAAGCAGAATATGTTTTGTTGAAATGTAATGATATTACGCAAATAGTATAGGCTCTGCTTCATCATCAGCGATGCTATGTCTTCGCTCTGGTTGGTATATCGGGATGTATAGTCGTAATCCATGCACTAGAAAAAAATGGTTGACATTTAGGAGCGTTCAGGGCATTAATAATTATGTGTGACCGTCCACAGCATGGTAAATGGTGCACCTACTTCCTGAGGTATTCCTACCAAGATCCCTTCACACGAATGAATACAAACCTCGCTAAAAGTCATTTCAATTTATACGTGATGCTACAGAGTGAATTATAAGAGTTTCTCTGTGAGAGATCTTCAATGTAATCTTATGAGATATTGAATAAATAAAATAAAAAAAAAAAAAATCACACAGACCATTGCTAAATTTCTCTAAAGTGTTATGGGGCCCGGTGATGTCTGCTCCACTTACGTGGATATCACATGGGATGCGTGCTAAACTTACAGAGATAGCAATTCATACAGATGTAATTTACCAGTTGGCCATTGTTTAATATTATTTCTCCTTTGAATCGAGTATAAGGAGTTAATTCCTTTCGATATTCTAGATAGCCCTCAGTTGCTCCAATTCCAGTATGAGGGAACTTTCAATTGCACGACGACGGTAGGACGTAGAAAATAATGACTTCACTAAACGTTAAGGTTACCTCGTCGAGCAGATTCTGGAATGCAATTTGGCAAAAACTATGTATGCAGAGAACGTATGATGCCAGGTAGGACGGTCACACATGAGTGATTTCGTTCTATGACACCTAGAGATCACGAGGGTCCTCTGCAGGTTGATAAATGCCACTTAAATCCTATAGTTTTAAGATTAAACAACGATAAATCGGATGATACTCAATTAGGCCCATGTGGCCGAATCTGTGAAAAACGACCATGTTAAAAATTGGCCAATTTTGGCAAAAACCATGAGCTATAGCCCATACTTTTTTTTGGACGATTTTTCTGATCCCTCCATTTTTCAGATGTTTTGTATTCCATGACACCTACAGATCACGAGGGTCCTCTGCAGGTTGATAAATGCCACTTAAAGCCTATAGTTTTAAGATTAAACAACGATAAATCGGATGATACTCAATTAGGCCCATGTGTCCGAATCTGTGAAAAACGACCATGTTAAAAATTGGCCAATTTTGGCAAAAACCATGAGCTATAGCCCATACTTTTTTTTGGACGATTTTTCTGACCCCTCCATTTTTCAGATGTTTTGTATTCCATGACACCTACAGATCACGAGGGTCCTCTGCAGGTTGATAAATGCCACTTAAAGCCTATAGTTTTAAGATTAAACAACGATAAATCGGATGATACTCAATTAGGCCCATGTGGCCGAATCTGTGAAAAACGACCATGTTAAAAATTGGCCAATTTTGGCAAAAACCATGAGCTATATATAGCCCATACTTTTTTTTAGACGATTTTTCTGACCCCTCCATTTTTCAAATATTTCCTATTCCATGAAACCTACAGATCTCAAGAGTCCTCTGCAGGTTGATAAATGCCACTTAAAGCCTATAGTTTTAAGATTAAACAACGATAAATCGGATGATACTCAATTAGGCCCATGTAGCCGAATCTGTGAAAAACAACCATGTTAAAAATTGGCCAATTTTGGCAAAAATATAGCCCATGCTTTTTTTTGGACGATTTTTCTGACCCCTCCATTTTTCAGATGTTTCGTATTCCATGACACCTACAGATCACGAGGGTCCTCTGCAGGTTGATAAATGCCACTTAAAGCCTATATTTAAGATTAAACAACGATAAATCGGATGATACTCAATTAGGCCCATGTAGCCGAATCTGGGAAAAACGACCATGTTAAAAATTGGCCAATTTTGGCAAAAACCATGAGCTATATATAGCCCATACTTTTTTTTGGACGATTTTTCTGACCCCTCCATTTTTGAGATGTTTCGTATTCCATGAAACCTACAGATCACAAGAGTCCTCTGCAGGTTGATAAATGCCACTTAAAGCCTATAGTTTTAAGATTAAACAACGATAAATCGGATGATACTCAATTAGGCCCATGTGGCCGAATCTATGAAAAACGACCATGTTAAAAATTGGCCAATTTTGGCAAAAACCATGAGCTATTGCCCATACTTTTTTTTGGACGACTTTTCTGACCCCTCCATTTTTCAGATGTTTCGTATTCCATGAAACCTATAGATCACAAGAGTCCTCTGCAAGTTGATAAATGCCACTTAAAGCCTATAGTTTTAAGATTAAACAACGATAAATCGGATGATACTCAATTAGGCCCATGTGGCCGAATCTGTGAAAAACGACAATGCTAAAAATTGGCCAATTTTGGCAAAAACCATGAGTTAGCCCATGCTTTTTTTGGACGATTTTTCTGACCCCTCCATTTTTCAGATATTTCCTATTCCATGAAACCTACAGATCACAAGAGTCCTCTGCAGGTTGATAAATGCCACTTAAAGCCTATAGTTTTAAGATTAAACAGCAAGGCAAAAGCAGCTTTCTTAGCTACGTTTTTTGTCCGCTGATCGGTTAAAAAACGTATTTCATTTTTATTTTATCACTGAAAAACGACTACAGTAAAATTTTTAGCCCATAAATATGATGTGTGTGAAGAAAACATTAAACAATATTTTAATTTGGACCTTCAAAAGCAGTTAAAAAGAAATTGCTATGAAATTTTAGGGGGGGGGGGGGCTAAAGCCTGTTTAGCCCCTAAATCCGCCTCTGTTTGCATAATTCGGCATAGACATAGCCACTATGTTTTTTAAATACTTTCCCTGCTTCTCATCTCATCTATTGTTCTCTTATTTTCCTCCCTTCTCTTTCAGTATTGTGTTTGGTCCTCATCTTAGGCTCTGTTTTCTCATTATCATTGTATTTTAAGGGTGACAGCAGGTTTTTCCTACAGGGGTCCGTTGTTCCCGACGGGCGACCCTTTGATGTCCCTGACGAAAAAGGTGGGCGTAGTCGGGCGTCGCTTAAAATCTCTCCTATTGCCGGAAAAAATGACGATTTAGTGGTTTCGAAGGCTTGTTTAATATGTAGAAAATACATATTTTTCTCCCTGACGAATTGTGGTTTTTCTCATCTGTCATCGACAATCCAATACTAGTTAGCTAGTAGAGCCATCAATTATTTGTTTATGGTGTTGTATCAGTTGAGTTTGAAGTGCTTCTAGAAAATACAATTTGGTTCATCAAAATTGACCTGCTAGATAAAACGTTAAATCAAATATAAATTTAAGATATATTTGTAGAAGACATGAGATTGTTTTTCACAAATATTTGGAAATGTACTATAGCATTCACTATGTTTACACATGTGAAACGCAACTAAAGGTAGGGCAAAACATCACTCGAATTAAATTTCCTTAAGCAAACACTATCGGTATATACAGGCATGCAGTTATGGTGGGCGGGGCCACCCAGCCTTGAAAATTTCCACCCAGTCCAACTGAGCTAATTTCATGGCAATCCACCTGCCTTTATTAACCCAATTTTCCATTCTTAAGATTCACTCTTATTATTTAGAGTTTGCCAATGTTGTCACCCACCCCACCCTTAAAATGTATGTCACCTATTAATTTTGATAACTATTTAATTGTGCAATTTGGACCCCATTGGAAATGGGCTGGATTCCCAGCCTAATGGGTGTTCTAGATGCTCGTTGTATTTGATTATTGTAAAAAATTCCTATATTGTATTTCTATATTTTATATTTTATATATGAGCATCGAATAAATTCAATTCAATTCAATTCAAGATTAGCACTTTTATATTGCACTCCGTGACAAAAGCACCAAACTTGGCAGGCAGAAACCTTCTTTTGGATCCAAATAACAATCTTAGAAATGGTGCCCAAAAATCCAAACAATTTAATGACGCCATTTTTAGAGCACGCCCATTTTTTGTATACTACATAAATATGTAAAAAAATAGCGGGTTCATATAAACATATCACGTTTGGTATAAAATTAAAGCTCATTTAATGGACATTGACCCAAACACCCTCAATGTATTATGTGGTGTCTATAGGCCATTAAAGGTCATTTTGGCTGTGCCCCTTTTTATATACATTATGTAAAATGTATGTGAAATTTAAATAAAAATCCTATTAGCATGTCAAATTTGATATCAAATTAAAGCTCATGACATGGACCACGGAAGAATTAGTTCAAACTTTCTTCCTTGTAACTTAATTAAGCTTTCCAGTAAATTTCATTCAGATCATTTAATCCATTTTTGAAATATCATATTATATCATAAATCATAGATTGCACCAGTAAAAGCAACACAAAGTTACTGTCACTAGCTCTCCTAGCAGCACATAATATACAAAAATACATACTGTAGGCCTAATACATTCTAGTATGAAAATAGATACTGTAGATATAAAGAAACCATCTCTCTAAAAGTTACTAAAGTAAGAACTTACAGTGCATATCCACACCATATAGTTAATCAGATCGTCATCAAAATTAATAATTCCTTTATTGGACCATGACAATCTAGTATCCTTTGATAGCTTTATATATATATATATATATATATACATATATACAACTGGATCGTTACTATAACGCAATGAACGATGTTACCTAGGCCAGGCCCATACGCAGGAGGGTCCGATGGGTGCGTGTGCACCACCCCCCCCCCCCAAAAAAAATTATCAAAGGTCCACATTTTTCGGGTAACCACCCACCAAATTGCCAAAGGTCCACATTTACCAGGTTAAAAGAATCAAGACACACTCCTACACGTTCAAAAATCCATTCATCTTGACCAATCTAGTTTCCAACTAGGACTGCCTCTAATTTGTCGTACTTAAGTAAGGACTTTTAACTGTATTTATAAGCTTTTTTAAGAATTTGAGTGCTGCCCCCCCCCCCCCCGCCGCTTGTATGTCAATAACTCGCCACGTACAAATCTTCTCTCTTTCAATAGTTCACTAAAATTATCTTTATTCATGTTAGTCTGTGGTCCGGTGCCATAATCATAATTTTTCTTACCTCAGCCCCCCCCCCCAAGCTATGTTGGGGGCTACAGTAGGTCTTATAGACCCCAAGTGGCAGATTCAAAGGCGACCGAGCCGCCCCTCTCCCAAAATATTAGAAAGTTATGAAATATAATGGAGAAAATTAACATAAGTAATTCATAATGAAATATGAGTCTCTTAGTCCTATTTCCGGCCATCAAAATATGCATTATCATAAGTTTTATTCCCTCAGCCTCAATCTTGGTTGGGCTGGTTAAGGTGGGTGGAACCGGGAGGGGCGGCGCTAGCGGGGGGTCCAGAGGTAAAAGGAAAAATAATATTGCGAGCCCGAGATTACAATTCAAGCATGCATTTTTTAGGGATTAAAAATTGTTCAGTGCGAGCAGCTACCATATGTGTGAGTTGTTGTATACTCTAATACCCATTTTCACACTGATGCAATTTTGCAATATTAACAACTTGTTTTCTATTAAATTATCCTTTTTAAGTAAAGAATCCCACAATTAACACAAAATTTTATTATTTTTTAATAACAAAATTCCCAGACAATTTTAATTTTTTTTCTCCGGCCGGGGAGAGGGGTCTCCGACAGGGGCGGGGTTGACCCTTTGCCAGGGAGCGTGGACCCCCTTTTCGGAGAGCTTGGATCCCTTGTCAGAAATTCCTGGCGCCGCCCTTGCCTCTATTTCTGTGAAAAAGTCCCTCCCTAGACACCTTAATGAAGGTGCCAGAGGTTTAAGGGAGAATCTCCCCCTGTACCCCTAACAGGGGCTCTTTCCTGAGACTCTCACTTAGTTTGGACATTCACGCCCCCCTCTTCCTTACCGGGCTGGATCGGCCCCTACTATGTACCAGGACCGGTTCCCTTTGTTACCTATCAGTCTCTTATTTGAGTTAAATAAAATTATGTATTATGAATTATGAAAGACCCCTTCTATTTCAAATTTTCTGAAACCTGCCTCAGCCCCAGCCCCGTATGTTGAAGTCCCTCCCTTCCCCCTCTATTTAGAATTCCTGGATCCACTATTTGCAAGTCGCGAATGTGCAGGCGCTTTATGAAGATTGCACACCTGTACGAGCAAGATGACGCAAAAGCGCCTTGCAGCGGTTGTGTTAATATAAAGCACATTCATTATGACACAAAAATCGAAATTTCTAGACTGTAAACGTAGTCGCTTCAAAACAGCAACAAAGGGATTTATTGCTTTACCTACCCAGTTTCCAATCAAAAATTTATGAATTCTCAATTATATAAAAAAATTCAAATTTCAAACTTAAAAAAAAAATTTAAAATACTTTAATATCCAAAAGATATTAAATTCTCTTTGAATTGCTCCCCAGTGGGAGAAGATATCGGTCAATTTATGCTCGAACGAGCAGATTCCAAAAGAGTTTCTTTCCGTCAGCCATCCGGGCCCTCAATGCAATACAATAGCATTTCATTGTG
>NW_022731578.1:117031-137923 GCF_011630105.1 Anneissia japonica | reverse complement strand
TGCATTTCTGGCCATCTAGGGGTGCCATTATTAACATTTTTCCTACCTCAGCCCCAACCATGGTAGGGGTGAGGTAATATCAACCCTCCATCTCTGAAGTTACCTCCCTGCCCCCCCCCCAATTTCCTGGACTGCCGCTGAAAAAAATGTTTACTACTGTTCATATTGCATCTTAAAAAAGAAAAATAATAATAATGTTAATAGATAATTGTTGTTTAAAGTGCAATTTTGGCCTAATTTAATCAAGTTCAATGTGTAATATTGGTTAATAGGCCTAATCATACTCATCCAATCCTGGTTACAACTTGTTACAAGTTGTTAATATTTGCAAAATAGCAGCAGTGTGAAACGGGTATAAATGATTACTGTAGATATTTGTTTGGTGCTGTTAGTGTTATAATCCTCGTTATCTTTTATAGTGTATATGTTGTTAACACTTGAAGCACTGCCAGTGGAACATACTTTCTGGGTTTTTCAGACAATAAAATCTTGAAAATCTATCAAGACCTCAAAATATCAAGAATGGCTGAGCGCGGGGCTCTGCCCACTCGAACCTAGAAGTCTATGTGCTTTGGACCCCCATTGTGGTAAACTTTCCACAAATTCGCACTCATCCTATAAAAATCTGCTTACAGGCCTGCATATTCCTAATGTGTCTTTGGTTTTCTTTATTTATTTTATCATTGTCTTTTGTCATCCTTTCTTCATTTCTCTTTCACACATTGATATCGTCTTTTTGTCCTTTCATTCTCCTTTTTAAATGCACTTCTTTGTCTCTTGTTCTCACTAACATATCCTAAAAATATATTATACCCACCCTGAATTTAATTTAATATAATAAATGGGTCAATCGATTCGATTTGATTTATTCGGTGTAAACACCAAGGATCTAGAACTTAAAAAGACTTGCTTCCAGTCAGGTTTTTCTGTTGGTGATTGGCAGTACACCAGGAAACAATCCCATACTCTTTTCCAAAGAGTGTACTACGTTTTTTAACGTGCAGGGCCCATACATGCACGTGGGACAAATGGTTGCCAATTTGTTATAACAATGTGATGGATGATTGTTGTTGGTATTTTGGGGGATTTTATTTTCTGATTAGCATAGGCTGCCCTGGTGGTAAGTGATTACTTATAAAAGTGGCTGCAGCCTTGTTTATGGTAGTGGTACAGACCGGAAAGGACTCAACTACAGAATTCCGATTTATATTATTTTTTATCTTGTTTGTTATTGCTTATAAGTATTTAATGAAAAACAAAAGGAATCAACTTAACTGCAAACACACCTACAGACCATCCTTAGGCAACTGACATACTGTAGGCTTCACAAGTAGACTCACTTGAAAATTGATCTCCTGTTAAATATCTACATAAAGAAAAATATTATAATGCCATTTAAATTTCTCACGGAATATATTAAGACAAACCCACTAATTACATTTAGTTTTTGTGGGAAATGTATCAGCAAAAGTTTATGATGAGTGACCTGAAAATGTATGATTAAAATTAAAACATTAGTCGCCTCATCCGAAAGACAAATGTGCTGTTGTAACTTGAATTTCAGCTCTTCAGAAACACAAGGAGAGGCAGATTAGCCGACTGAGCTACTGTAAGCTCCTGTATCACTCAGGCTCAAATCAACCACCAACATGCCCTATATGATGACAATCTGTTATTTCCATTTGTTTGGAAAATAAGGAAATTTGTATCTTGTATAATGATGATTTGTATCTGTGTCTGGTATAAATTTCATATCAATATCAATATATCCGGTCAGTCAAATAGGGTGAATTTTTAGGGTCAATGGTCCTGCAACCATATTCGAGACCCCATCATAATCATACCTTCATTAATTTTTGTGTACACGGAATAACAACTGTTAACTCAAAATTCTAATTGTTTCCTGGTTAACTGAAATGTCCTCTGATTCATCTCAGATAAGATCGTAAAATACATACTCCACATATCAAAATGCACGCCTTTGTGTCGGATTCCCGACACGATGGCGCGTATTTTCAATACTTGGAGTATGTATTTATACCACCTTAACAACTGTTAGTTGTGCCAAGTTTGTTTTAAATACTGTAAACCTTATTATGTGATATTCAGCTTCTCATATTTGCCTTATCATCGCCATATTGTGTCTGAATATATGCAGGGGCGGATCTAGAATTTTAAAGAGGGGGGTTCGAAATGTTTACGAAAAAAAATCCAAAATGAAAGGGGGGACCAGTGGTCCTCCACCGGGAAAGTTTTGATATCTAGATGGCCGGAAATGAGCTTTCCCAACTTCTGAGGAGTCTTTTAATGACCTTTAAGCTTCAAAATTCAAGGTTTTCCCCCTCCTTTCTTCACAGAAGGGGGTTCGCCAGAACCCCCCTGGATCCGCCATTGATATGAGTGCATGCAAGCGCATGGGTTAGAATGTTCTTGTAATACATTCTCTGTCAGCAATTGTTAAATTGAATAACCTCGTACAATATTTAGCCGCTGGCTTTTTTGGCAACAAATATTTAAAATAAAGACTATTGGAAACCATTTTTTAAAGTCTTATGTGTTAAGTTTTTCAACTTCAGCCCCAATCATAGTGGAGCGGAGGTGAAAGTAAGCTCCCCTAGTACTTGCTTTCACTTTGTTTGGCACCCCCTTCCCCCCCCCCCCCCCACGGCTGCCAATAGTTACCGAATATACTCGCGTATAATATAGGCTTAAACTAGCAAATTACGACCGGAAAACAGGGGGTCATCTTATACAAGTGTTAGATTTTATTTTGTCCCCTGAAAATGATAAAAAAATAATAAAATATAACTTGCTCATTTTGCAGTAACATAACAATTATTAACTTGACAATGTGTACCCTGATTTTTATAACAGATAAATAATAAAACACTTCCAGTGGTTAAAGTCTTTCTATCATTTCCACTGTAAAGAATTTTTAGATGAACTAATTTCTATGTTTAAGTTGATAATTTTTATTTCAAAAATGATTTAATATTCTGGTATTTTTCATGAGACAATACATCTTTAAATATCACCACTTAAAATTTTCTTTTAACATTTTGTTTTTTTTATTTTGTTTCTTTTTTTTTCTACCTTGTTTTAATAGCAAACACGCAGTACACTCTTAAAAAGAGTAGGGGATTGTCTCCCGGGGTACTGCCCAAGTACCACTAGAAGAACCCACTTGAATTAAGTCGTCTTCTAGACTTTCGTGGCGTTTACACCGAAGAATAATATGCAATTCAATTTGAATAAAAATGAAATTTTTGAAAAAAAATTTTTCTTTATTTTTATTACGTCCACTGCTGCCTTGAAATCTGCAAAATTAATAATATGCATTTTTTCTTCCCAATTATATAAATTTAAAGCATTTAAACCATCCCATTACCCCATTACTACACTGTTTACATTCACCAATAAAAATTTATTTTTGTTTTTCCCCTCCATCTGGATGTTTTTGGGAAACAGCACCTTTTAAGAGAAACAAGGAATAAAAAGCCCTTAGAATCTGCGGACTGATATCATTCCTTAAAATTTAAAAAATTATTTTTTTTTTTTTTCTCTTTCTGGCAAAGCCACCTTTATTCTCATTATTGCACCATAAAAATGTACATAAAATCAATAAAAGAATATAATAAATTAATCTCTGTTTTCCTATATATATTCATTTTCATCTTATTTTTTACAAATAATTTATTTTCATTTAACACTTTTTAGTTTTTTTTTTTTCAAATCTCATCATTACATTTCCTTTAGATTAGACCTTAATTTTAGTTCAACAATGAACATCCTGTTTAACATTTTTTTCTGCTTTTTAGTGTGTAAAATAAATCATAAACATTTGCTTGCATATCAATTACATAATAAATTAATCTCAGTTCTACACCTTTTCATTTCCATCTTGATTTTGTACAAATAATTTACTGTCATTTAACAATTTTAGGTTGTTTTTTTTTTTTTTTGAATTCACATCATTACATTTTCTTTAATTTAGACTATAGTTTGCACCTTAATTTTAGCTCAGCAATGAACATCCTGTTTAAATTATCATTTTTTATTTTCTCTTCTGCCTTCCCTTCTCTTTTTAACCATGATTTGTAAATTACATAACAAGCTAATGTAATTAATTCATTGCTTTTCATAAAAAATTATAATAATAATTCATTAAAAAATTATTGTTGTCTCTCAACAGAACATGACCAATGCTGCAAGACATGAAAAGTATTGAGGGTTTGTGAACATTTTCCTGATAACATAATTCTGAAATATTGAATCCCAACACGATGGCGTGTATTTCAATACTTGGAGTATGTATTACACTTTCTTATACGAGATTAATCGGTGGACCTTTCGGTAATACTGTACAATACTGTTTATGGGAATTATATTTATTGGTGTTTGGAAAAATTTGGAACAATAGAAAAGCGTTGGACACTTGCAAGTTTTCTTTATCAATTGAGCATGTACTGAGTAATTAGTACAACATTTAGTGTTGGTGTTGTAATAAAAAATATATAGCAATTGCAGCACTTGCTGCTATTTGGAAATCGGATTTAGCACTAGCCACTATGCGCAAGTTCAGTTGTTCAATTCCAACCAAAATGACGTTTATTTGCATGTATTAGGGAACATACTGAGCATTCATTATGATGCCAAGTAACACATAATACATCATTGAATGGCATTACAGTACATACTAGTACATGAAAATCGGATTTACACACCAGATAACTAGCCTGGTGTCTTATCCACTAGAACACTGACCTTGCACTTAACCAAATGAGTACAGTATTTGTGAAAATTACTGAGCATACAAAAACAATATCCATATTTTTTTTTTTTTTTTGCAGACGACAGGCAAATCTCTCTCCAAGATAACAAGTAACTTTTGATATACATCAAAATATTTAATAATACTGTAAGGGTGTGTTACTGCTGATGATTGCCAAAAACACGGTAATGCGAGCATTGGTAGGTGGCAGTCGGTCACCAACGGAAGTTGAAGCTGACCTTACAACTTGCGAGCTACAGCGGATGCTGAGAAAGAATTAAACACACCACAAAAGTATGACAGAATTATGGTATGATCTTCAAGCATGTCATCCTATTGGTTTAATTTTTTTGTTCACCCAGAATTTCCCGGGGACCGAACGATTAAACCAACGAAGAGGTCAATTAGGGTCACCGATGGGTCATGACTATACACGGTATTATGTTGCAGCTGAAAAGTGTACCAGGAAACAAGCGTTTTCTGAACGCAAGCCCTATAACGAATGCGTGTAAAAACACATTTTTAGAACACATATCTAACCGTTTTTTTTTTTTTTGTGGTCCATTTCTACTGGGGAAAAAAACATGTGTTTTTTAATAACTGTTTAAAAACACAAGTTTTTTTTGCTCAGCAGAAACAGGCCCTAAGTATTAAATTAAATATTAGGCCTGTAGGCCAGGGATTTTTTTATGGTTCTGGAGAACCACTTTTCTAGCAAACCCCCTCCCCTTTCAAATTTTCAAACAAGCCCTCCAACCAAACTAATGCACTGCAGACCCGGCCACCAGGACTCGGGACATTACATTTTCAAGCATCTGCTTTATAATAGCATTATTTAGACCCATAGAGCACAGAAATCCTGTGGCTTTGGGGATTTTGCGGACCCCTCCTGGGCTTCGACGAACCTGGCTACGGGCCTGAATATGCTGAAGCTTATGAAATTATATTAACTTTATTAATACCTTCAATTTTGTTTAAAATTGTGTTTGTGTCTAATTTTTTTTTAAAATTATATTTTTGGTAGATTGTGGCAACAGAGGTGCAAGACAGAAAAAGTACTGCTGCAGAACAAGACAAGGAAGAGAAACCTACAATAATTAATTTAGGCAATTTAACTTTAGTTAATTAAATTTGTGATGCCTAATACAATACAGAAGTTTAGCTTGAACTTCAGCTGAATATTGTGATGCCGTAATCCTGGTGAAAGAGAACGTACAGCGGTTGTATTATTTATGAAGCTATTGCAGCATCAGGGCAACAATTGCTTAATTCTGAAAAAACCGATCATATTGTACAGAAGATATGAACTGGCTAATTACAACATGACTAGAGAACCAGAAACCTAATGTAATTTAATTAATATCTATTATATAAGCCTATATAATGAATTGTTGATGCCTAATTATTTACATTATGTGATTTTGGTTATGGAAATAAAAAATATAAGTAGTGTGTTGTCTTTGCTGTTGAAAGTTTGAAGACTGACGGATGCAGGTAAGTTATGAAAAGTTGTTGCAGCATCAAGAAAACAACTGCTTCATTCTGAAAACTGATTATATTTTACAGAAGATATGAACTGGCTAATTACAATCAAACAAGAGAACCAGAAAGCCATAGTTAAACTTGCCTAATTCGACCTTGCCTACCTCAAATAATTTCCAAGTCGAACTTATTTTACATGCCAAACTGTTTTTCATTAATTAACAATCTGTAAGTCAAATTTAATCCAAGTCGAACAATTTTTCAGTGGCATTTTGGATTCGACCTAGGCATGTTGAACTCTACTATAATTCATTAATATGAGCCTAGCAGATCATTTTGATATTCCATACAATTTACATTATGTGATTTTGTGATAATACATATACTGGTAAAGCAGTGTTTTGATGTTTCTTTGCTGCTGCAGTTGTGAAGACCGATGGATGCAGGTAAGAAAAAGCGCCCTCCAATAGAAAAAGGCTAATTTTTCCCATGTCCCTCAATTTCTATTAAAAGTGGTGCTGAAGGGTGCCCTCCAATAGAAAGCCAAAATTTCCAGGGTCTCTAAAATTATTTAAAGGGGTCCTGTGTGGTGCTGGAAACCGCCCTCTAGAGCAATTTTAGTTCAACGTTTTTCGGTGGTGTCTTATTTGTCATTAATTAAATTAATAAGGTGGTAGTGCCCTCTAATAGCCAGTTTTTATGCTATTATGAAAAAATTGGATGTTAGAGGGCGCTTACTGCCATTGACAGTTAAGACACCCTAAAAAACTTTGGATTAAAATGGCTATTTAGGGCGATTTTCTTCACTATTTTTATCAGAACCGGACAGATTATTGTGGCCAAATAACTTAGTCATATTTAGGGCCTTTTTCTATTCGAGGGCGCTTTTTTTTTTTTGCCTTACTGCTCATTACTCAAGAAGAAAAAAAAACCACATTCAATATTCTACTGAATACAATTAATATTCATTTATTCAATATTATTACAATAAATTATTCAATATTCATTTATTCAATATTGTTACAATAAATTATTCAATTATTTATTGATTCAATATTACAATTCTTGAATACTATACTGATTACAATTAATATATTGCGAGCTTCAACTACCAAATTGCCAGTTGCCATACCTAGAAGAATAAGTCATTGAACAAATAGTAAGAAATGCAAAGTAATACAACAATATAAAGTGAAAATATTTTAAAGTTTATTAATCAAACATTCATGCAAAGTAATAAGTCCAATGAAAAGGAAAAATATTTTATAAATCAAACATTCATGCAAAGTAATAAGTCCAATGAAAAGGGAAAATATTTTAAAGTCAATTTTTATTAATCAAGCATTTGCACAGTATAATGAAAAGGGAAAATATTTTAAAGTCAATTTTTATTAATCGTATGCAAAGTAATAAGTCCAATGAAAATATTTTAAAGTCAATTTTTATTAATCACACATTTATGGGGAAAATAATTTAAAGTCAATTTTTATTAATCGCATATTTATACAAAGTATAAATGAAAAGAAAATGTTTTAAAGTCAATTTTCATAAATCAAACAAAAAGTCTGATGGACAGAGAAAAATATATATAAAGGGAAAATAATTGAAGTAGTCATAATTTAAACAAGACATTTACGATTTCTTCAAGCCACAAACAAATTTACCAATTAGACAAATTGAAGCATTAAAAGAATATAATTAGTTTACCTTTTTGTCAAATTTGGACAGGAAATATTCAGTTCCAAAATTAATTGAATTATATTATGTTACTAAATGACCAGGGGTGGTCATTCAATTTGGAATTGGCGCCATATAAATATTTGGCATTATTAGTCTCCAGATAATTAAAATAATTTCAGAAACAAAGTATTTTATTCCACAAAGCAATTTGCAATGGACATGAAATTCATAATAAGAACATTCACAAATTTTTTTTTTTTAGCACACTCACCATTCAGTAGTGGCAGCAAGATTAGTCATTCAGCCAAGCAGGGCAGGTTCTGGCAGCAACTCGACTGTCTGCACAGCCCTTTATTGTTTTGGCAGCAGAGGTCGTATTTATTTTTTCTCTATGACCCGAAAAAATTGATGACGTAGTACACATTATCCTCTCTGAACTTGTCATCAAACCAATTTTTTCCGACTTTGCGAAGTGAGAGAATTTATTGCTGAAAGCTTTGATTGACAAAAACATGCAATTACTTAAGAGATAAGTTTATATTTTTCTGAAACCGGGCAAATCCACGGTAACTGACATTACATTTCATCCTATATTCACATTGTTACTCTATAAAAAAATAGGAGACTAAATTATATTTCTTAGCTACATGGTAGTACTGAGGGAGTGAAATATACAGGAATACCAATTTAAACTTTTTACCATTTGCGGTACAGATTTAGCGGAGAAAATGAGTCCGGCAACTGACGTTACATAAATTAGATGCACAAAAACTAGAAATTAAAACAAATTCCGATATCTCATGCACATATCTGAGAGACAAACAAAACTTGAGTTGTATGATATGGAATACTGCATTAGTATACTAGAATAACACGGTTAATGATTACAAATTTATTACATTTTTTGTGAGATATAACATTACATGATGGCCGGTTGGTAACTGACGTTACGCTTATTTGCAATGTTGGATTATATAGAAAACAATTTTTAATTTATAAAGAAACACAATTTGGATGTTTTTGTGAGATAATTATAATGTAAATTTATGAATTCTATGCTTAATTTAAGCCAGGAAGCTCAAATAGTACAAATTCAGATATCATATTTAAGTTAAGCGAACCCGCCGACTGCAAATATTGATGATTTAGAAAAAAAATAAAATTTTAGTTTTTTCCAATTAGCGCACCCGCTGCCACGGAAAAGTGCAAATTTCAGAAGAAAATAAAAGTTTTTCTTTATTTTTATTACGCCCTCCGCTGCCTTGAAATGCCCAAAGATAAAATATGCATATTTCTTCTTAATTATATAAATTTGAAGCATTTAACCATCCTATTTTACATTCACATAAAATTTTATTTATATAGTCTCCTCCATCTGGATGATTTTGGCAAAGTTATTTGCTAAATAAAAAAACAAAATTTTATTTTTATTTTTATTCCGCCCTCCTCCGATAATTTTTTTTAAAAATAAGTACGCGAAACACAAGGAATAAAAAAAGTCTCGTCTAAACTACAAAACAATTTAAAACACAAACAGAATTAAATATAAAGACTATGATAATAAGCCAATAGTGGGTTCTACATTAAATATTTACAAAACAAAACAATTATTACTATTATTATTATTACTATTGATAGACATTTCTTAAATGCTCCCAGTTGGTAAATTACTGTATATAAAAAGCATAGGCTTATACTACTGTAACTGACATACTGTATATTCAATAAATTATTAGGAATGTCTTTATTTTATTTGCAAAGAATATATAAGGGATATTTGAGGTATGGTTTTTATTAGTTATTTATACAGCGCCTTTCTTTGCAGATACGAAGTGCTTCTGTCCCTGGTCATTGGGTCCACATGCTAAGTGTTGCTGCTGTAATCAGCACAGGAGCAAGCAACCCCACCAGGTACCCACTTATACTCCTGGGTGGAGAGAAGCAATGCAGGTAAAGTGTCTTGCTCAAGGACACAAGCGAAATGCACAGCGAGGGAGTTTTGTCGCTTTTAAAAGTATACTAGAAATTGCAAATTGCAAGTGAAGTGCTGCGAAGTACAACTGCATATTTCTTCGAACAAAATTATTTATGCGAGTCAAGTGAAAATAATGAATAATAAAAATATAAAAAATAATATGAGACACGACCCATTGTTTATATTAGAACACTTCTCATTGGGTAAAAAATTCGTAATTTTTCTTTTTTGTCAAAAAGTGTCTATAGTGGTGAATTATGGTTTAGGTTTTTTTAGGTTAAAATTTCAAAAATTTCTATGTATGTGGAAAATTTAGTTGATTACCAAAGGTTACAATTTTTATTTTGAAGACTGCATGGTCTAGGAAGTGTACATTTTTTTATGGGGCAAGTTTCTAAGGGCGTGTTATCTAGGGGCGAGTTGACTGTCAAAGAGTGTTGCTAAAGTGCGAGCCAGCGTGTTAATTGATCACAAGTGCGAGACATCGCAAGTGTGAGCCAGCGAGCCATGATATCACGACAATAGATACGAGACGTTACTCGATTGTGCGAGGTATCGGCTGAGATTTGTGGAGTACAATTCAAAAAACAGCTATAGGTCTAATAATGAATTATTGTGATGTTAAATAGACAATGTTAGCTATTGTTAGCTATCAAGGAGCGACGTTTTTTTCATTGGGACCTTCGTCCCTTCAAGGCTAGGCCTATACCATCCTAGCTAGTCTAGGCCTAGAGTAGGATAAGGCTAGCGCGACATACGGACGTTGGTACGTGTTGGTTAGTCTACAAACGTCGCCTAAAGTAATTGATTTTACCCAGCAGAATGAAAGAAGGAAACTCCGCTTTTCAGTCGTTTTAGGCCCGTGTTTTTTGACGAACAATGACTTTTCAGAGGTCAAATTGCTGTCAAGAATATGAATTGGCTGCTTCGCAGCAATAATACTAATGACCTTACTATTACTTTTAGTAAAGAAACTCTACATATGGAGGTGAATTTGCTGAAATTAAATTCAGTTATTTAAGTTCCGGCGTTGTTGTCTCCCGTCGATAGAAGGGTTGCAGCATCTTGTGCAATTATGTGGAATTTACGCCACTGGGCATGATATTATATAATGACAAGAAATCGGTGTGTATGAGGTTTATCCCTAAAGTATGAGTCATAAAGTATGCCTAAAACATATCTTAATAACAAAAACCTTAAATATGTTAAATCCGTTGTCATATTTTGGTCACATAATATGTTGAGCTTGATATCAAAGGACAAGTTTTTAGATCACTGAGAATACGTAGAAATGTACTCTGTAGAAAGCTTAGCAAGTGCTGAGATCAAGTCAAATGTTTATTATTTTGTTCTTTCTGTATGAGTTTTTATTGTTCTACACTTTGGTCTATGTAGACTTTCATATGAACACACAGAGAGTATGTTATAACAATACTTTAAGAAAACTGTTACGTCAACCGAGATATTATTGTTTTAGTGCACTATTTGTTTAATAATAATTTATTATCATTCCACGAATTTATGTGAAAATCAATTTTTAGTTTTTAAATTTAACGATTTTCTGTGTAAACCTATTAGTTCTTTCTGGAAATGGAATTTTTTAAAGTTCCAGGCTTTCAAAAAGATGGAACGAACTTCTTTTTGTCAATCCATAAATTCAATGGATCCTGTGGGATTTATTTTCCCATATTGTAAACAGTTAAGTTGATGATGTTTAACTCTGGATGTAAAGTCAGAAATAAAGAGAAATGAATGAATAATTACCATCAGCCTATCAGTTTTGGTAAATGACATTACATTGGAGGATATGAATTTCAATTTCTAAACTTTAACATTTAAAAAAGAATGAAATTTGTAACTATTTATCAGTAGAGTAGGATGTTCCCCAACTGATAGTGCAAATATCATAAACATAAAACCCAGATTGGTAAAGTTGAAAATAAGTTAATATAATTTTTACAGTATAAGTAGTGTGTGATATATTACTATAGGCTTATAACACTACCGAAACTGATGTTACGCACTTTCATTATAAATTTTCAGGACTTTTACTTTTCGCATAATATAAAATTTATTTTCCAAAATCATTTTGAACTTTTTATGTTCATGTCCTATTTTACATGGAATTACCCACCTAGTATATTTTATGTTTATATTCATCCACAACTGGGTGTATACAGTATGTAGTTAATTTCAACACCAAACCTTATTTTTTGACCAAAAATGTTAAATGCGTTGTGAATAGAAATTTCGCAAATCTATCTGTGTGGTGCATGCATGTTTTGTTATTGAATCCAATTTTTCAATACTTTCACGTAAGCAAAGAACAGTACAAAAAGTGGCCAGGAAATAGCAGCTAATCAAGCTTGGCCCCTCTTTTCTACAAACACTTATAAAATCAATGCACTTAAATATCACAAATAAATAAATAAACAAATAAATATAAATAAATAAATAAAAATAAATAAATAAATAACGAATAAAAATTGAAATGTAATGGCATCATTCAAATATATTGTTATAAAAGTAATTCTTTTAAAGTTGAACAGAGAAGGCATGTATTTGAGCTGTTCATTAGAAATTTTATTCCAAATAATAGCACCCGAGAAAGAAATTCTAAATTTACCACAATTAGTATGACATATAGGGATGGCTAAATTAAAATCATTGTTAAATCTTGTGTTACATTTACGATCAGTAATATCAAAATAATCATTAAATCATGAGGCAATCTTTTATAAAATAGATCAGAAATAAATTTAGAAGAGCTTGGGTACATCAAATATTTTAAGAGATTAAAATAAGGGAGAAGAATGAACTCTGAAATGAGAGAAAGTCATGCATCCAGCACACACTTTCTGCGTAACTAAAAGAGGTTTTAAGTAAGTTTCGTAGGTGCTACCTATTCAATGCCGTAAGTCAAATAAGGTTGGATGAAAGCATTGTAAATCATGGTTAAAGTAATCTCAGGAAAGAAATGCTGTAATTCAAATAAAATGCCTACTGTTCGTTTCTTAAGTTTACTAAATTCAATTCATTAATGAATTCTTTAAATACGAGAAAATTGTCCAAAATAATACCAATACAAGTAATTGAATCAGTTTCAGAAATTGGATTATCATTGATCTTAAATTATTAATTATATTTTTGTTTCTGGAACAAAAAATGACAAATTTAGTTTTTTTCAGTATTAACAACATTAATTTGTTGGCGTTTACACCAGTCTACTGTATTACCTTCTGGAAATGGACATTGGCTTCATCAAGATCTAACATATTACCAACTAACGGTTTAAATAAGTTTGAATCATCAACAAAAAGCCTAAAATTAAAAAAAAATTCAGTAGAATTTAATAGATCATTAATACAGCACAAAAATCAAAAACACCCAGAACTGATTCCTGAGGAACACCGTATTTGAAAGCTAACTTGTTGGATTTGAAATTTATTATAAGATACAAACTGAAAAATTTTAGATAGACAGAAATCCAATGCAAAGGGCGAAGCCTCACTCCATGATGACTTCATTTACAAAACGCTTTAGAAAAATCAATGAAAATTCCAAGGACACATTTTAAGTTATCTAAATGGAGTTGATGATTATTAATTAGATTTAAAAAGAAAGGTTTTTGCTAATTTTTTTCCTGAACCTGAATTGGTGTTTAAAAAATCAATTAAACTTCTCTAGATAGTTTACCAGAAAATCAAAGAATTTTTCGGCAAAGGTACACCTAGAAGATAACATAAAAATGACGTACGTAAATGTTTGTTGTGTTATCTTGCCGGTAGTACACTCGAGCGGCACAAGTGGGGCACCCTTTGAAATACCAACCCATGCAAAAAGCAGACTAGATAACTCGCACTTGGCATAGACAATAAAAAAGTGCTATCACAGTGCTGTCAACAAATTTTAAATTTTGGTCGCCCACTCCCCCCCTAATATTTCACCGCCAATTTATTCAACACATTATTTTGATGATATACGACTAAATTAAATTTTTTTTAAAGTAGGTTTGAATATGTAAACTTGTTTTGGCGCGCACAAAGGAACCTTAAAAAAGGTCTGGCAGTCAACGTTTATATTGCTATGAAACCAATTTTATTGTCTTAATTGATATATTTATTCATATCTAGTTTCGGTATTATTTTAACTTCAGCACCAAAATGTTGTATTCGAGTCTTTTTGACCATGTTTTTATACACCGAGGTAAGCCTATGTCTATAATATATAATGGTAATTAGTTACTTGTAATTAATTAAATTATTATTTAATTAATAAATGATTGAATTTTAATGAGTTTCACAATTCTTTTTTGCTTTTTATTTTATTGAAATATGTCTAAAAAACAAAGAAGATAGAGCAGTTTTTGATCCTTTTTCAAGAAAAAGGTCACATATTTTTCCATCATTGTTTTTGATGGACCAAAAATTAAGCATAATTAATAATTACTTAAATTGTTGTTGATATTTGATGGGATCCCAATCTTCAAAGCAGGAGACATGAAATATTTTAATAAATATAGAGGAATTTCACTAACTTCCTATGTTTAAAAAAATTTTTAACAGAGTTATTTCTCTACATATTTTTTATTTCATTGAAAGTCCAGGGAGGTTTCAGATCTAAGCATCTATACGAAGATCATATTTTTACCCTTAAAAGTATTCTAACATGTAGATCTAAAGAAGGATAAAAATGCGTATCTAGCTTTCATGGACTTCCGAAAAGCATTTGATAGTGTTTGTTTTCAAAAAAAATAGTAGGTTTAAATAATCGGGAAGAATAATATATTTTATATTGTGCAAGTAATAATTATGAAACAAGTGTTAAAATATGCTTTACTAAATGTATAATAGAATACATACACATTTTTTTTTATAAGAACCAGATCAATTTTGAAGATTCTAATTTTTCGGCCAATTTCAAGCTCAAAATATTTAATGCCATATTGTTCTTATTTTACACACTTTTTAAAGATAGAAAATTGTTATTTCACAGCAATATACTACTGTACTTATTACAAAGGATATCATCATCACACTTACTGCATGGAAGTACAAATAAGACCAAAATAATTTTTTATTGGTTTTTCTAAAAGTTAAAAGAATAAAAACCGCATTTTAAATTTTACCTCAATTTGTTCTTATTTTTAAAGAATTTCAGCCGCAGTGTTCTTAAAACTGGGGTTATAAAATGTTTTCTTATAAACAAAAGTGTATCAGTTACACACAAATACATCTGTGTCAGTGGATTACTGTAGCACTAGCACAGCAGCACCGTTTGATTATGATAATGATGACAATGATCGTGTAATAATATACTGCAAAAAATTAGTTTGAGAAGAGTACCAAATAATGAAAATAAACTTTATCACAAACCCTAAGCAAGTTGGCCATTTATACAGCAGGATTGAGGTCTGTTTTATATCTATTTTGTCAATTAGGGATAATGTTTACCACCAATCTAACTTTCCCGCATACCAAAGTTTTTTGTCCTAAATCTTTTTCTCAAAGTAGATTGGGTGACAAGAGCACCTCGAGACCGTGGCCTATGTCTAATGCACCCGAGTTTCCGAGAATTAAATTTGGTGGTATGAAACACGAATGTTCAGGGAATCTTCGAAGCATCATTTTTTTATGAAACAAAATAAATATTTACAAACATCGAATAGGCCTATTTGTGTTTTAATAATGTAACTTCTCTGAAATGATCCATGTTATTAATGCTAGACATTTTGCTAACATTTTCAGTATCAGCTAAACTAAAGAGGTACAGGCCTATATTCGCGCGAAAATCCTGGGTACCAAGAACAGGAATAGTGGGATAAAAGGCAGCCACTCGTAAGAACTGCAAATTACGTAATTTTTCATGCCGTATAGCAAGAAAAATTCAACTCGACGTAACAGTCGCAAGCGCTCGTTTAGGGCTCTGGATTGAGTTCAACGTTGTAAGTTCAACTTTCGTTAGCGACTGAATATTGCTTATTAGTCTGTGGCCCAACACAATCAATGCAACATGACGTCGGCATTGCTTTAACTTTGCATAAGAGTCGTAAGAATTGTATGAGTCGTAGGAAACAAGGCATTACAGAATATGGCGTAGTTGAGTCGACTGTCTACGCGTACTTTCACTTTATATTATATTATATTCAATCACACAAGATTGGAACGGATTTCATTCATTCATACATTTCGTTGTTATACCCCGTTATTGACAAATTCTATTCACGTTCACATAATTGCCAACTTATACGGATTGACCGTGAGGACTCACCGATAATTTATCATTTGCCAGTTTTACTATGGATGAACAAAATCTCAAGGATTTCAAGGTTACTCATGGATCAAGATTTTTAAACTAATAAATGATTTGCGAACAGCATACAGTAGACTGGGTTCCAGTCCCTAATCTTTGTCTTAATCAGTTGAAATGCTTAAGAATAAATCGATTTTGGCACAAATGGCGTTCCATATTACTTATTTGCATGGCGTTCCATAGTATATTTTTTCTGGGATTAGGGACTGGGAAAACAGTGAGGTTTTCCAGTGCAGGCACCACTTTGATTTCCGATTGGCTAATTACCATCGCATAAATTAAATATGCTAATTATGCTTCCCCTCGGCCCAGCTAATGATAAGGAGGATTCAGGTGCAGGTCAGCTCAGCTTGTGCACCGCGAGGATTGCTAGGCCCCTATCACAATTCGTCCAACCATGGAGGTAATATTTAAACGCACATTCACAACAGAAGTGTGCTGCATGGAAACCAACCAACTTCACACCAGTTAATAAATACAGTATTATTATCGATATGATACAGCCAAGCTCATTTTTTCTCGCCGGGTTCAGCACATTCAGGTTTAGGCCTAGCCTAGAGAGAGCACAATAGTCAATATTCACGTCGGGTTTGCAGACATCTATTTGAAATAGGCCTACATATTAGTTTTGACATACAGTTATGTAATTGTTGTAGTTAATATAGCATTAAATAATAATAATTCTGTATAATATTAAATTTTTCAAACTAACTAAGATTTAGGAACCTCAATTTGCTACATACGACGAATGGGTGAATATTATCGTATCAATGGACAATTGCATCCTTTGCATACAGTAAAGCTTTATTTCCGGAATTTAAACAATGAATAAATATATCAATTTTTTTTTGTTTTTAATTAACATTTGATGAGAAGCTGTGTAATAAATTATTGTTTAATGAGAAAGGTTTAATTTATTGTTCATTGTACAGTATGTTGGCCAAAAAGGAGGCCTAATTGATAATTACATGACATCCATTTGTTTTTCAATAAATTTATATTTTAATCTTAAATTAAACACATTTCACCCCTTAGTATCAATTTTTTTTTGTATTATTTCTAAGTTACAGTGAGTAATATGCAACTCCAAATTTACAAACAATATTTATAGCATTCTATTGGGCCATAAATAAAACAAATAGACAAAAAGGAGAAAATGTGCAATTCTTTTAATTGTTCTGATCTCCATAGTTATCAGATTTATTTTTCAATAAATATAATCATTCTGTTTAATTTGTAAAAATAAAGAGGCTACATTGCAGGTAATGAGAAAACAATTTAGTTGCATGTATTTGGATTAAAATACATTGTAACTGTCATTGTACAAAACTCAAAAAATGATCCAAACCACAGTGATTTTACATTTCAAACTTTATTTGTTGATCTTTCAGTGTTTTATCATATATATTATCAACTGCTTCAGGAAAAAGAAATATTTTTACTAATTAACAAACAATTTACTATATTAATTACCAGTCAATTTAACGTCAATGCAAAAGAATACAGGAAGGATCATACTGTATTTAATTGTTCATTATCATAAGTATATTTCAGTACAATTTATATCGAAATGACACTGGGTTTGGTATACAGGAATTTGTGCTTCTCCATCAGATGCTAAGTGTCTCAAGTTTCATAACTTGACGGAAGTCAGTGGGGATCATCCGGCTGGACTATTCACAGAATATCCATTCCTGCAAAACAATTAAATAAATAGATCTAAACAACAGTATATCAATTTTTAATTACAAAATTATCAACAATTCTGCAACATCAGTACTGTATATGATAAAAACTATATGAGATAAACCTGTAAAATAAAGACAATGGCATTTCATAATTATAAATATATCATTTTTTTTAAATTATAAATAGTTTGTCCAACTATTTCCTAGCCAAATTTTCATATAGGCATGACTACTTTCCATAACCATGGTACATTTAACATAGACCTTATCATTATTTTATGATTAAAAATATTTATGTATTATAGTATTGATAAATTATTTAATGTCAGAGATCCATGTAAAGTGTCTGTCTCATAGTGAAAATGAATTATTAATAGCAATTAAATATAGGTTAGCCAATAGGTTATGGTTAAAATTAGTGTACCTCCTCTAGATAAAAATAGGGCTGCAACATTTTGTGAATATTTGGGAAAATATAAATTCCATAATAACTAATTGAAAACTGAAGAATAAGTACAAGTACTTATCAAGCAGGTACAATAACAAGTGCATTCACAATCACTCACAACAGAGCCAGACAGAAGGGGTGATGGGGGCTATTTATTTGATATTTAAATTAAGTTCAAGGTGTATTTTTAAAATTACTAAAAAAAATGGTATCTGGTATTGGTAAATTTATTTGTTTTATAACAAACTATAGCCCTCCTAAAAAAGTAGTTTTATGGTTTACATTTTATCTTACTGTCATTTACTTTCATTTATTTTAACAATAAATGAAAGATAAACACAGAATTCTAATAAGTAATTTAAACACTGACGCACCTTTACATTAGTTCTGGCCTCGTTGGTACCATCATCATTTTATCTAGAGACGAATCTCATAGGCCCAGCTCGTCCCGTCCACTACACCAGCTGTAGGTGGTTAATTCATGTTTCGCCACGCTAATCAAATTTCTCTTTGCTTTTTGGAATACAGACGGGCTGCTCCTCTTTTTGGTGACATTCACTTGTTTTTAAAAATACGTAAACGTACCCGCGACAACTCCCATAGCTTATCCAGGTATACATTGTATTCAATTTTGTGTCGCAGTTGCGAGAGCATGACAGCTTTTCCGTCGGCCTAGTGGTGTGGTGGGCTGATAAATGTTCTAGTCTTTAAAATACTGAGCCTCGCGTGAACCTAAGGCGTTTCGCAAACCAAATACTTTCTAGACTGCAGCTTTTCCACACACTCGATCTTGTGCGCAGAACATTTCTCTGGAATACAGCTTTTTTGGCGTTTTGGTTGGTGTTTTCTATTTCTCCATTAACAATGTACCACGATATATTCCACACACCTGCACGTACGGTACCATGTCCCAACTTCTCTCTACATTCGTGGCACCAAAACGAGGACCGTTTGATTGGTTGACCTTCCGTCATAACATTCACCCTATTGCCAAATATATGCATCCTAAATATTACGTCATGCTTGTCACGGCCAGCGGCCTGCATTCAATTTGACTCACTCTTTTACAAGTCTCTAATTCTCATCAAAAAAGTTTCTCAACATAAACTGACGCTGGTGGCGCTTTCCGAAATGCGCTAATGTACTACGAAAAATCCATAAATTAGAGACTTGTAGTAAGTCTAAGCATACAGTAATGCATTTAGATAAATCATTTGCCATTCATCTGTAGTGTTATGTAGCAAATATTAAGAGTAAGCGTAGGGTGTGTAAGCGTAGGGTGTGCAAGCCCATTTTTCTCGATGTTGGAATCGTAAACAAACGCTGCCAGTAAAGCACGCTGCCATCGGTGTACTTTTGTTACCCAGTAATGCACCGCACATGGTGTGTTTGTTTGTTTGTTTATCTGTTTTCCACAAGAAAGTACTGTAGTACATCTTGATTCATGAATAAAAAGTCTGTAAAAAACGTTTTAATTTTATACCAAGCAACTGTTGCTTGGTATAAAATAAATAATAACATTCTGGATGTTTATGATTGGACTTGAAAACACACCCCGCCATTGTATGCTAGTAGATTTTATTTTATTTTATAAATAGAAAAATTTATTAGGTTATCACTCCCACCTGCATCAAAACATTCGGGAAATATTGATGGGAATAAAAAAAATTTTTTTGCCGCATCAATTATTTCAACAGCAATTTTGTGACTTAAACCACTTTTTATACAATATTTACTATTATTACATACAAAATATAAATATTCCCTTCCTCATCGATAAAAACAAAAGTGAAATAATCTATTGTTAAGATTTTAAAAAAAAAAAACCGCCCTCCCTCATCAATTTTTTAAAAAAAAAGAGTGACAATCTAAGAATATTTTCTGTGCCCTTATGTGCTTTGAATTGTTTTTGGTGTTGTTTTTTTTGTAACTTTTGTACTTTTATTTAAATTGTAGTTCATAGTAATTGATTATTGACTTACTTGAATATTTTATGTATCTGGTGTATTTATGTGTTGTATGTACAGTAATTGTAAGAGTAATTTTATTCATGTGCCCTTTTAATATTTTGGATATATTTTTGAACTGCAATTTGATATTTTCTGTATTTTTGATCATGAAATTCAATTCAATTTGTTGTAAATAAAATTTGTAATAATAACTATAACTTTAATTAATATTTAATATTTAATATATAATATTAAATTATGTAATGAGTAGTTGCCTAAAATTGCTTTTTGTAATTTGATGTTTGACGTATTTTCTAACTGTTTATGCCAGAATCAAGGAACATTTCTGTTAAGGAATTTCCAATGTGAATAGACCAATAAAGTTCATCTAATTACCTTTCTTATCTTATCATCCTATGGTTACAGTACTGTACTTTGGTCAAATTTAAATGAGTATAACTTTTTGGTTCTGTTAAGGCCAACTCAGACAGCGTCGGCCGACGCAGCCCGACGCGATTTGTTGTCGCGTCGGGTCTGTGTGAGTTGAACGCAGACGCGATGGTGTGCGTCGGGGGCAGTCGCGTAGT